>NW_021616633.1:0-5297 GCF_004785775.1 Grammomys surdaster
GAGCATATGTCCTTGTTATATGTTCGAGCATCTTCTGGGTATATGCCTAGGAGTGGTATAGCTGGATCCTCGGGTAATGCTATGTCCAATTTTCTGAGGAACCGCCAGACTGATTTCCAAAGTGGTTGCACCATCTTGCAGTCCCACCAACAATGGAGGAGTGTTCCTCTTTCTCCACACCCTCGCCAGCATCTACTATCACCTGAGTTTTTAATCTTAGCCATTCTGACTGGTGTGAGATGGAATCTCAGGGTTGTTTTGATTTGCATTTCCCTGACGACTAAGGATGCTGAACATTTCTTTAGATGCTTCTTGGCCATTCGAGTTTCTTCCGTTGAAAATTCTTTGTTAAGCTCTATACCCCATTTTTTAATAGGGTAATTTGGTTGTCTGGAGTCTAATTTCTTGAGTTCTTTGTATATATTGGATATTAGCCCTCTATCAGATGAAGGATTGGTAAAGATCTTTTCCCAATTTGTTGGTTGCTGTTTTGTCCTATTGACAGTGTCCTTTGCCTTACAGAAACTTTGCAATTTTATGAAGTCCCATTTGTCAATTCTTGATCTTAGAGCATATGCCATTGGAGTTCTGTTCAGGAACTTTTCCCCTGTGCCCAAGTATTCGAGGCTTTTCCCCACCTTCTCTTCTATTAGTTTCAGTGTATCTGGTTTTATGTGGAGGTCCTTTATCCACATAGACTTGAGCTTTGTACAAGGGGATAAGAATGGATCAATTTTCATTCTTCTACATGTTGTCTTCCAGTTGAACCAGCACCATTTGTTGAAAATGCTGTCCTTTTTCCACTGGACAGTTTTAGCTCCTTTGTCAAAGATCAAGTGACCATAGGAGTGTGGGTTCATTTCTGGGTCTTCAATTCTATTCCATTGATCTTCCTGCCTGTCTCTGTACCAATACCAGGTAGTTTTTATCACTATTGCTCTGTAGTACAGCTTGAGGTCAGGGATGGTAATTCCTCCAGAAGTTCTTTTATTGTTGAGAATAGTTTTCGCTATCCTGGGTTTTTTGTTATTCCATATGAATTTGAGAATTTCCTTTTCTAACTCTGTGAAGAATTGAGTTGGGATTTTAATGGGGATTGCATTGAATCTGTAGATTGCTTTTGGCAAGATGGCCATTTTTATTATATTAATCCTGCCAATCCATGAGCATGGGAGATCTTTCCATCTTCTGAGATCTTCTTCAATTTCTTTCTTCAGAGACTTGAAGTTCTTGTCATACAGGTCTTTCACTTGCTTGGTTAGATTCACACCAAGGTATTTTATATTATTTGCAACTATTGTGAAGGGTGTCATTTCCCTAATTTCTTTTTCAGTCTGTTTATCTTTCATGTAGAGGAAGGCTACTGATTTGTTTGAGTTGATTTTATAACCAGCCACTTTGCTGAAGTTGTTTATCAGGTATAGGACTTCTCTGGTGGAAGTTTTGGGGTCACTTAATTATGCTATCATATCATCTGCAAATAGTGATATTTTCCCTTCTTCCTTTCCCATTTGTATCTCTTTGACTTCTTTTTGTTGTCTAATTGCTCTGGCTAGGACTTCCAGTACTATATTGAATAGGTAGGGAGAGAGTGGACATCCTTGTCTAGTCCCTGATCTTAGTGGATTTGCTTCAAGTTTCTCTCCATTTAGTTTGATGTTGGTTACTGGTTTCTTCATATTGCCTTTATTATGTTTAGGCATGGGCCTTGAATTCCTGATCTTTCCAAGACTTTTATCATGAAGGGATGTTGAATTTTGTCAAATGCTTTCTCAGCATCTAGTGAGATGATCATGTGGTTTTTTTCTTTAAGTTTGTTTATATAGTGGATTACATTGATGGATTTCCGAATATTGAACCATCCCTGCATTCCTGGGATAAAACCTACTTGATCATGATGGATGATTGTTTTGATGTGGTCTTGGATTCGGTTTGCTAGAATTTTATTGAGTATTTTTGCATCGATGTTCATAAGGGAGATTGGTCTGAAGTTCTCTTTCTTTGTCGGGTCCTTGTGGGGTTTGGGTATGAGTGTAATTGTAGCTTCATAAAACGAATTGGGTAGTGTTCCTTCTGTCTCTATTTTGTGGAATAGTTTGAAGAGAATTGGTATTAGGTCTTCCTTGAAGGTCTGATAGAATTCAGCACTAAAACCATCTGGTCCTGGGCTTTTTTTAGTGGGGAGGCTTTTGATGACTGCTGCTATTTCCTGAGGGGTTATGGGACTATTTAGATGGTTTATCTGCTCCTGGTTTAACTTCGGTACCTGGTATCTGTCTAGGAAATTGTCCATTTCATCCAGGTTTTCCAGTTTTGTTGAGTATAGGCCTTTGTAGTAGGATCTGATGATTTTTTGAATTTCTTCAGTTTCTGTTGTTATGTCTCCCTTTTCAGTTCTGATTTTATTAATTTGGATACTGTCTCTGTGCCCTCTGGTTAATCTGGCTAAGGGTTTATCTATCTTGTTGATTTTCTCAAAGAACCAACTCCTGGTTTTATTGATATTTTGTTCTTTCTGTTTCTATTTGGTTGATTTCAGCCCTGAGTTTGATTATTTCCTGCCTTCTACTCCTCCTGGGTGTATTTGCTTCTTTTTGTTCTAGAGCTTTTAGTTGTGCAGTCAACTTGTTAGTGTGTGCTCTTTCCAGTTTCTTTTTGTAGGCACTTAGAGCTATGAGCTTTCCTCTTAGCACTGCCTTCATGGAGTCCCACAAGTTTTGGTATGATGTGTCCTCATTTTCATTGAATTCTAAAAAGTCTTTTATTTCTTTCTTTATTTCTTCCTTGACCAAGTCATCATTGAGTAGAGAGTTGTTCAGTTTCCATGTGCACGTGGGTTTTCCATTGTTTTTGTCATTATTAAAGACCAGTCTTAGTCCGTGGTGATCTGATAAGATGCAAGGGATTATTTCAATCTTTTTGTATCTGTAGAGGCTTGTTTTGTGACCAATTATATGGTCTATTTTGGAGAAGGTCCCATGAGGTGCTGAGAAAAAGGTATATTCTTTTGTTTTAGGATGAAATGTTCTATAGATGTCTGTTAAGTCCATTTGGTTCATAACTTCTGTTAATTTCGAAGTGTCTCTGTTTAGTTTCTGTTTCCATGATCTGTCCATTGCTGACAGTGGGGTGTTGAAATCCCCCACTATTATTGTGTGAGGTGTAATGTGTGTTTTGAGCTTTAGTAAAGTTTCTTTTATGTATGTAGGTGCCCTTGCATTTGGAGCATAGATGTTCAGAATTGAGAGTTCACCTTGGTAGATTTTTCCTTTGATGAGTATGAAGTGTCCTTCCTTATCTTTTTTGATTAATTTTGGATGAAAGTCGATTTTATTTGATATTAGAATGGCTACTCCAGCTTGTTTCTTGGGACCATTGGCTTGAAAAATTGTTTTCCACCCTTTTATTCTGAGGTAGTGTCTGTCTTTGTCACTGAGGTGCGTTTCTTGTATGCAGCAAAATTCTGGGTCTTGTTTGTGTATCCAGTCTGATAGTCTGCGTCTTTTTATTGGGGAATTGAGACCATTGATGTTAAGAGATATTAAGGAAAAATGATTGTTGCTTCCTGTTATTTTTGTTATTAGAGGTAAAGTTATGTTTGTATCTTTTTTGGGGGTTGTTGGAAGATTACTTACTTGCTTTTCCTAGGTTGTAGTTTCCCTCCTTTTGTTGGCATTTTCCATCAATTATCCTTTGAAGTGCTGGGTTTGTGGGAAGATATTGTGCAAATTTGGTTTTGTCATGGAATATCTTGGTTTCACCATCTATAGTGATTGAGAGTTTTGCTGGGTATAGTAATCTGGGCTGGCAATTGTGTTCTCTTAGTGTCTGTATGATGTCAGTCCAGGCTCTTCTGGCTTTTATAGTCTCTGGTGAGAAGTCTGGTGTAATTCTTATAGGTCTGCCTTTATATGTTACTTGACCTTTTTGCCTTACTGCTTTTAGTATTTTTTCTTTGTTTTGTGCATCTGATGTTTTGATTATTATGTGACGGGAGGTATTTCTTTTCTGGTCTAGTCTATTTGGTGTTCTGTAGGCTTCTTGTATGTTTATGGGCATCTTGTTCTTTAGGTTAGGGAAGTTTTCCTCAATAATTTTGTTGAAGATATTTACTGGCCCTTTAAGTTGGGAATCTTCATTCTCATCTATACCTATTATCCTTAGGTTTGGTCTTCTCATTGTGTCCTGGATTTCCTGGATGTTTTGAGTTAGGAGTTTTTTGCATTTTGCATTTTCTTTGACAACTGTGTCAGTATTTTCCACCGTATCTTCTGCATTTGAGATTCTCTCTTCTATCTCTTGTATTCGGTTGGTGATGCTTGCATCTGTGACTCCTGATCTCTTTCTTAGGTTTTCTATCTCCATGGTTGTCTCCCTTTGAACTTTCTTTATTGTTTCTATTTCTAGTTTCAGATCCTGAATGTTTTTGTTTAATTCCTTCTTTGTGTTTTCTTCCATTTCTCTAAGGGATTTCTGTGATTCCTCTTTAAGGGCTTCTATCTGTTTACTTGTACTCTCCTGTATTTCTTTAAGGGAGTTACTTAATTCCTTCTTATAATCCTCTATCATCATCATGAGAAGTGATTTTAATTCTGAATCCTGCTTTTCAGGTGTGATGGGGTGTTCAGGGCTTGCTATATTGGGAGAATTGGGCACTGATGATGCCAAGAAACTTTGGTTTCCGTTGCTTATGTTCTTGCGCTTGCCTTTCGCCATCTGGTTAACTCTAGTGGTACCTGCCCTCACTGTGTAAAACTGGAGTCTGTATTTCCAGTTATCTTGCTTATTGCAGAGCTCCTCAGAGTCCAGAGGTCTCTGTGGTCTTATGCTCCTAATCTCCTGGGTGGAATAACTCCTGGGACTCAGGCCACCTCTTGGATCTGGAAATCCTTCTGCTCTGAGTGCAGTGGGTCCTCGATGACTCAGGATTCAGTTTCAGCTGCTCTGAGTGCAGTGGCTCCAGCTGCTCTGAGTGCAGTGGCTCCTGGATGACTCAGGATTCAGTTTCTCAACAGGACAGGAGCAGACCAACTCTGTGTCTGCTCCAGCCCAGAGGACCAGGCAGGGGCAGAAGGGAAGTGGAATTCCAGAGGGGCGGGGTTTGGGTAGCTGCTGTGCCCTAGATGTCCCTGGCTCCCCGATCTATCTCTGGGTTTTAGGGAGTGAGATGGAGTTCTTACCAGCTGCTCTGAGTGCAGTGGCTCCTGGATGACTCAGGATTCAGTTTCTCAACAGGACGGGAGCAGACCGACTCTGTGTCTGCTCCAGCCCAGAGGACCAGGCAGGGGCAGAAGGGA
>NW_021616633.1:5307-8045 GCF_004785775.1 Grammomys surdaster
GCTCCAGCCCAGAGGACCAGGCAGGGGCAGAAGGGAAGTGGAATTCCCAAGTTATTGTCTTAAAAGACACTAAAGCACAGTTACCAAGGGTCCAGGACATAAGCTCTACCCTGTGGATACACAGAAGAAGGTAATTTTAGAATAAAAATAAATTCTGATTTCTGGTTAGTAACATAACGAGCATGAACAAAATCAGCATGACTCTTTTACTTTTCTATTTTTGAAACGAAGTCTCATTTTTTTAGCCTGTTGGAAATTAGTGTGTTACTCTGTATTTTCTAGAAAGTTCTGACAAGTACATCATCAATTCTGGCTACCCCAGCTCATGTACATTTTTGGTCTCCACAGTGCCAGGCAGGGGTTGTTGAGCTCATTTATGTGATGAATAACACTGTGGAGTGAGTTTAGGTGTGAACACTCTTAGCTGAGTGTCTCTGGTTCCGGTGAGTGTGTGTGTGTGTGTGTGTGTGTTGGGGGGGGGGGGAGGCTGAGAGTCTACACACCTGCAGCTAGCTACAATCAAAGCCTGAGGAGCTGCAGGTGGCAACCCTGTCAAATCTTTGGCCAAGCCTTTAAAATTGGAGCAAGCTGGGTAGGAGAAAGAAGAGTCATTGTGAACTTAGGCCATGCAAGATGGAGTTCTATTTGCCTAGTGAGCCACTGCTGGAAATCCTCTCCTATCTGGATGCTTTCAGTTTGCTACAGGTTGCCCAAGTGAGCAAGGTAAAAGCTCCTTGGCTGAACTCATCCACCTGGTGCATGATAAGGCCCTGGGCCTTTCCTGCTCAGTCTTGGAGTCTCAGCTACTCCAGCATGGTACTCACACAGCCTGGCTTCCTTCCCTTCCTTTCTCCTTCCTTTACTTTTTCCTTTCCTTTCCATTTCCTTCTTTTCTTTCCTTCCCTCTCTTTTCTTCCTTCCCTTCCTCCTCTTCTTCCCCTTCCCTTACTTCCCTCCCTTTCTTCCCTTCCTCTTTTCCCTTCCTCTCTTCATTTTCTTCTCTTTTTCTTCCCCTTTCTTACCCTTTCTTCTCTTTCTTCTTCCCTTCATTTCCTTCCTTTTCTTCCCTTCCTTTTCTTCCTTACCTTCTTTCCCTTCCCTCCTTATTCAGACTGTCTACTCAGCTCTGACACATTAATGTCTCAGAACTCAGCTGCTTCTCTTCACCAACAGAAGCACAGACATACAGAATAGCAAACGGATACATGTAAGGCTCATGGGTTAGCATTATCCACTCTGAAGACCTCAAATCCAGTAAAGTGAGGCAGGAGTGGTGGCACATGCCTGTAATTGAAGCACTTGGGAGGTGGAAGCAAGATGACCAGGAGTTTGGGTCATACTCAATTACATGAATTTAGAACCAGCCCAGGCTACTTAGACACCCTATCTCAGAACAGCAGTAGTGACAACAAAATTCTGCTAAAAGAAAAGAACAAGCTGCCCTATGGAGATGTGCTGCTGATATGTGGCCTCCTTGAGACTCTGTGTCAGACCTGTGTAGACTGGCCCTCCTTCCTCTGAGCCCTCACATGGTGACTTGTGTTTGCTGGGGTAGGTCTCTCCAGGCTGCCTGGGCCTGGGGAGCTAAGACTGTGCTTGATTAACCTGTGTAGGCCCAGCACAGAACAAATTGCGAGCAAGGGGAAGGGGGCAGTTGTTGATTGAAGGATTCTTTTCTCTCCCATAGTACTGGAATGCCATTTCAAGCAGTGATATCCTGTGGAAGTAAGGAGAGGGGCAGGGTGGGATGGGAAGAAGGGATGAGATGGGGCAGAAAGGGAAGAGGAGGCCTTCTGATTCTGGACCTGGAACTCTGCTGTTTGAGGATGGTTAGTGAATAAAAGTCTTGGGCACTGTAACCATGGCTCTAAGGTGAGGTGACTGGGGTTAGCCTGATGGGATTGCAACTGTGCATTGCAGGAAGTTGTGTGTGAAGAGATGGCTCTTCTGTGACACTGTCACCCTACAACTCTTAGGCACAGAGACATGGAAGCAGTTCTTCGTTTACCAAACATGGCAAGAACACACCAAGTCCCGAGCAAAGCCAGAAGATTTCACTTACAAGGAATTTTATGTGGAGCCTGGAATGGCCTTGGGTAAGCTAGAATAGACACCCACTTGGTTTTTCCCATTGTCTGCAGTTCTACATTGTCATTCAATAAGAGGAAGGGAATTGCAGTTTAACGGGATGGGGCTGCCATGCTAGCCTAGCTATAGAACCACTCTGTGATCTGCTGAGTGGTTGCTCAAACTCTTAAAACCAGCTTTCTCGCTCCCTTTCCCTGAAGGCTTCCCACCTTTCCCAGAGTATAGAGAGAATTTAATGGAGAAATTACTAGATAGGCTTTAGTATTTATCTTTTTTCTAAAAACTTCCTGAGAACAGCTTTCTGATGAAGAGATACTTTTAAATTTCTTTCATTTATTATTTTTAGTGTGTGTGTATGTGATGTGTGTACATGGCACAGTGTGTGTGTGTGTGTGTAGACAACTTTGTGGAATCGGTGAGTTCTCCTGAGTGAAAAATCTTACCTTTTCTGTTTGTTTTGACATTATATTGCTGTGGCTAGCCTGGAACTTGATCTGTAGACTAGACTAGCCTCAAACTCAAGATCTGCCTCTTACCTTCACTGGGACTGGTACATCTTTACATCTGTGTTTTTTCATTTATTTTGTTTGTTTGTTTCTTCCTCTGTTTCTTTCTTTCTTTCTTTCTTTCTTTCTTTCTTTCTTTCTTTC
>NW_021616633.1:8055-17818 GCF_004785775.1 Grammomys surdaster
TTTCTTTCTTTCTTTCTTTCTTTCTTTCTTTCTTTCTTTCTTTCCTTCTTTCTTTCTTTCTTTCTTTCTCTTCCTTTTTCTGTCTTTCTATTTGTTTCTTCCATAGTTTCTTCCATAGGTCTTTCTTAGACCCCCCTTCTCTCTCTTTCTTCTTTCTTTGTTTCTTTCTTCTTTTCTTTCTTCTAAAACAGGATCTCATGTACCACAGGCTGACCTCAAATCCTTCCTGTAGCAAACACCAATGACCTTGATCCTTCTGCCTCCAAATGAGAACTGGTTTACGGTTTATAGGCCTCTAGGAACAGAACCCAGCACTCTCCCCACTGAGTTCCAGCCCCAGCCCCCAGTACCCATTTTGTATCTCTAGAAGCACATTAAAGAGTAACTGTATCTGAACAAAGAACCAACCTGCAGTGTGCTTGACTGCCTCTGCTTCATCCTTCCCACAACTTTTATCCAAGCCTTCTACAAGGGAGAGCAAAATGAAACATACCTTCCTTGGTTTGAATTGTCCCTCAAGTGTCTTGATCCAAATAATGTTGGGGTTTCCTTGCAGGAATTTGGGGATCTGCATGTTATCTCTCAGGGCGTGGCTTAACAAGAATCCAACAAGACAGATCAGTTGTCTGTATGATGAGTTCTAAGACCAAGATTTCCACCTGGGATATTGACACGGTGAGTCTGGCCGATGAGTAGCAAAAGTTACCTGGATGTGAATTCTGATTTCATCCTTTTGTTGTTGGTGATGATGAGGCAAGATCTCCCTGTATAGACCTGACTGTCCTAGAAGTCCCCATGTAGATCCACCTACCTTGACTCCCCATGTGCTCCGGTCAAAGGTTTACACCACACACCTGATTTTTCCCCTTTTACACTTTTTTTTTAGACTTAATTATTTTATATGAGTGTTTTCTGTGCATATATGTAAGTGTGATATACCTGTGTCTGCTGCCTGTGGAGGTCACAAGAGGGTGTCTAGTCCCTTAAAACTGTAGTTGCAGATGGCTGTAAGCTGTGGGCGCTGGAGCTGTGGGCACTGGGCTCAGTCTTCTGCTAAGCCATCTCTGCAGTGCCTGTCAGTGTTTCAAAGTTTTCATCATAGAGATTGTTCACGTACTGGGTCGGGTTTACTCCCAGGTATTCCTTTTTAAGATATATTTTTTATTCTATATATGTGTGTGCCTGTGTTAGTTTATGGTTGGTGCCTGCTGGCCTAGGACAGAGACTGAGATGTTGTGTAGGCTGTGGGAACCCACCTAGGGTCCTCTGCAAGAGCATTACCTGCTCTGAGCTGCTGAACCATCACTCTGGTCTCTTACTCCAGGGTTTGTTTGTTGTTGTATTTTTGGCTTGGAGCAGGGTTTCACTGTGTAAGAGCCTTGGGGGAAACTTGCTCTGCAGACTAAGCTGGCCTCAAACTCTGAGATCTGCCAACCTCTGTCTGCTGGGATCAAAAGCGTGGACCATGTCCACCAGGCCCTTTCAGGGTGGTGTTTCAAGGCTGCTGTGAATGGGATGGCTCCCCTGATCCTCTCTCACTTTGTTTACTGCTGTATAGGAAGGGCACTAGTTTTTTTCCAAGTTGAGTTCATATCCTATCAATTTGCTGGAAGTTTATCAGTTCTAAGAGTGTTCCAGGGGAGTCTTGGGGTCTCTAAGTACAGGCTCATAGTGTCTGCAAATGAGGAAACTCTGGCTTTGCTTCCCTTCTGTTTGTTTCTCTTGTTTGATTATTCTAGCTGAAACAATACCATTTTCAGGGAGAGCAGAGAGTATGGATGTATTTTTCTTGTTCCTGATTTTGCTGAAAATGCTTTGAGGGTTTTTTTTTTTTTTTTTTTTTAGCTGTTTGAGGGGATGCCATAAAGAAACTGCTGACATGACTGCTCCATGATAATGATTAAGGTTTTTTACTGTAGACATAAGAGAGCAGCCAGAGGCATCTAGAAGAGTCCAGAGTAGACAAAGAAAGAAGTAGACTGTGTTGTGTTTCTAAAAAAGATCAGAAAAAAAATGACCAGGATATGTTTTGTAGAACAAAGTATGGAGAGGTGGGAGGGGTGCCTTGTCGGACCCACCTTGAGGCATCCCTTCCCCTAAGGTACCAAACATATGATGGGTATAGTATAGACTAGAGTTCATTTAGGGCATGGGAAGGGAAATTGAGAAGGGAGTCAGACAGAGAAAGGTGGAAAGAAAGAGAGAAAGAGGAGAGACCAGTCAGAACACATAGAGAGAGGGGAAAAGGGGAGGGGGAAAAGCCAAAAGAGGGTTAGGGAGAGAAAAGAGTCAGACAGAAGGGGCAGACAGAGCAAGGAAGGGAAAACCAGCCCCCTTCATAGCAAGCTAGGCCTACCTGGCTGTTGCCTAGGCTGGAGCATAGAAGGAATGCTGACATTCCTCCATTTTGGTTTAATTTTTAAAAGGAGAAACTAGAAAGAGTTGGTGGTGAGCCAGGGATGGGTCGTCGTGATCTTTAGCTGTTCTCTTCTGACTCTGAGGTGTTGTGTCTCTGGGAAACCTAAGAAAATGGGGATGGGCATGTTGGTCCAGTCTTGGGAGAATTGGCTGTTTCCTTGCTATACAGGACCTGTGGGACCATCTGTGGATAGGAAGAAGTAGGTCCAGTAGAAGCATCTTTGTCTTTGAGAGAAGGTGCTGGTGCATCTGTGGGTTGCTTCTCTGGAGCTGTCCTGGATGCAGATTTTCAGTAAAAGGCTGGACATTGCAAGATGCTGAAACATGTATATATATTATAGGTAGAGAATAAAATTATGTACTTTTGAGAGGAAAATTTTCTTAGGTGTACATTTGAAACCCTTAGGTCTTGGTGGTTGAGGTGATAGAAGTCCCAATCCAAGGGAACAGGAGAGGAATCCCATCCTCTGGAATAGGTAAGAGGTAGAAACTTAGGCTATTGATTGGCAGGTGTACTTATCTAGATGGAGTCTGTTTGGTCCATGAGAGGTGGATCTGAGTGGGTTTCCTGGAGCTCGTAAGTTTACAAAAGAGATAAATCTGTTAACAGCATGAACACTCTTTAAGATGAGTTTAGGGAAGACATTGTGGAGTAGAAGGAGCAAGAAGGGCTTTTTCCTTGTATCTGGGAGATTGAATATATATAAATTTAGCACAGTGAGAAACACATTGTTTACATTTAAAAGACATTTAAAAGGAAACTTGAAAATGTGACCTTGTGAATATGATAGTTGATTCTATAAATTAGCATGAGAAACACCTTAAGTCTATAGTTCAGAGTGATAGAGAAGAGGTATGGGGTCGTGGCAACACCAGAGTCAGGGCAGATGGTGAAAGGAGAAGTAAGATTACTTGGCAGGGTCACTGGAGAAGCTGTAAGTGGCAGTTGTGAGTTAGTTCAGGGCGTACACATAGTCAGCAACTTTAAAGTGCCCAAGTAGCATGACGTTATGGAGTTGGTGGGCCGAGCTCAGGGTCTGAAGCAGAAGTCGAAATGACCGGTTAGTGTTATTTATGAGGGGGGATGTCAAGGAAGTAAGGACCTTGGAGGAGTGTAAGAATATCCTGTGGTAGGTGAAACAGCTCTAGCTACCTTGTCAGCTCGGTTGCTTCCCTTGGAGACAATAGAGACATTCATCTCATGGGACCTGCAGTGGACAATTCTATCGTGATTCAGGCAGAGGTAGTCTGGCCATCAGGCCTAGAAGACGAGAAGCTTTTTCCTGTGGGGGAGGAACGTGGGAGAAATGACTTACTTGTCTTAGGCAATAGGAGACATGTAACTCTCTGGGTGTCCTCTGTCCACAGTTTAGACCAAGCCCTGGCAGTGGGCAAGGCAATGGAGTTGTGTTTCTCAGTGGTTATCATATCACAGTCTAGGCAGTCTTGTTGTCACTGTGTCCATGTCACTCAGAGATCTTGGGAGTTGGGGGTTCACTGTCAGGATTTGGTAGTCTCTGTCTATCATAGTAAGCTTTAACATTAGAAAAGCATAGTAACATAGTTACCATAGTAACATTTGACATTACATTCAGCAGATTTCTGACAGGAATGAGAGCCAGTATCTATTAAGTATATTGGAGTTAGAAAATCTGTCTTTATTTGTTCTAGAATGTATCTAGTATGTAAAGAGAGTACATTGTAAATAACAGTAGCAAAAACAAGGCTAAAGATACTTTCGGCAGATGGGAATTTGTTTCAGAATTTCCTGAGGAACAATGGCTTTGATCTAACTGTCAGAAATCCCATAATCCAGCTTGATCACATTTCTGGATATTTGGAGAGTCTTGAGAACTAACATTTACCACATAATATAGTTTGGTACATGTTCGTGTGTTAGTGTGCTGCTTTTGCTGTGTTAAAAGTCCATGACCAAAAGTAACTTGGAGGAAAGAACTCAGAGGTTAGTTCATCAGAGGAGGCTCAGACAGAAACTGAAGCAGAGTCCATGGAGGCTTGGTCATTCTTTATGGCTCGCTCTCCATGGCTTGCTCAGTTAGCTTTCTTATACCACCCAGGACCACCAGCCTGGCAGTGACACTGCCCACAGTGGGCTGAGTCTTTCTACAATGATGATTAATTAAACAAATACACTACCGATATGCTTAGAGGCAGTCTGCTGGCATGGATGTGGGGGTGATGCCCTCCTGAATTCACTACCTGTGGTAGTCAGGAGAGCTGGCCCTGCCCTCTCATTGGCTGTGGCACTAGGAGAATGGGCCCCCACTCTTTGACTGGGGAGCACAAAGGAGCTGTGATCTCTTGGGGGGGGGTTAGCAATTGACACAGCTGTTCTCCACTTGATTCTTTCCCTGATAGTGTCTACTAGGGTTTGGCGTACCTCACCTCAGGAGCTAAACAGAACAAAGTGTGTCTTGCACTGAGTATAGTTCTCTTGAGACCTTCCTGGGCTGTGTGTCTCAGGGGAGGAAACACAGCTAGAGCTGTGTCAGTGTTGCTTGATCTGGCAGTAGCACACTGTGTAGGTAGAGCATCTCTGTTTTCTAAGGTGTTGTGATTGCTAGGGGCCCAGATGATGCCCTGGGGGAGGGATGGTGGGGACCCTAGTACCAGTGAGAAAGAACACAGGACTGGCCATGCCTGTGGTTCTTGTGGACATTACTCATGGCTTGTCTCAGCGGTATGACACTAGATTCCCACTGTGCAGTCCCTGCTGGTTTATGCAAGAGTATTTTTGTCTTGTGTTCCTGACTTGTGAGACAGCCAGCTGCTGAACCATTGTAGAAGAGAACTGGGTGAATGCTGGTTACCTCCATATGTGTTTCTTCATTATCCTCAGTTCTCTCAAATATTTTTTTATTTTAAAAGGTAAAAGAGTCTAATGGAGGCTGGACGTTGGTGGCACACGCCTTTAATCCCAGCACTTGGGAGGCAGAGGCAGGCGGATTTCTAAGTTTGAGAGTTCGAAGGTAGCCTGGTCTACAGAGTGAGTTCCAGGACAGCCAGGGCTACACAGAGAAACCCTGTCTCGAAAAACCAAACCAAAAAAAAAAAAATCTAATGGAGTGAACATTAATCCATTTTTAAGGTTGGTTGGTTCTGTTTGTCTGGGAGAATGTTCTCTTAACCACTGAGCCATCTCTCTAGCCCCTTGATATTTTTTTTTAAAGTTAAAGAAAAACCTGGAGAAGAACCTGTTTTTCTCATTTGCAGTGTGTAAGAATTGATGATACGATAACCAGTTTTGGAATTGATTCATTGTAAATAGGTTTGTTTCATGTGTTATAAAAGGTAATACTGCTTTAAATGGTGGCCCAGGCCTTAACTCCAGCATTCGGGAGGCAGAGGGCAGTGAGTTTGAATCCAGCCTGATTTACAAAGTGAGTTCCAGGAAAGCCAGGAATATAGAGTGACCCTGAGAAATCTAGCAAAAACCACGAGAAATCTAGCCCCATTAGAAGTGACAATAGGCACACGCTCTCTGCTTGCACTGTTAGTAAAGGTGAGATCGCTTTGAGCACAGGCTGATTGTTCTTCATACATGTTTGTGGGAGTTAGTTCTCCCCTTCCATGTGGTTCCTGAGGATTGAACTCCTGTCATCAGGTTTAGTGGCAAGTGCCCTTCTCTGGTGAGCCATCCTGACAGCCATGTTCTTTCTGGTCTGAATAGTAAATGTGTGCTTACCTCTGAGCACAATGTATGTGTCCTGTTGTTCTGTCCACTCCTGCTCCCAGGTAATCTAGATGTTTGTTTTTCTTCTTTGTGTTTCTTTTTATTTTTAAGTACATAGGTATTCTGCCTGCATGTATGTCTGTGTGAGGGTGTCATGTCCCCCCAGAAACGGAGTTACAGACAGTTGTGAGTTGCCATGTGTGTGCTGGGAATTGAACCCAGGTCCTTTGGTTAAGAAGAACTGGTGGTCTTAAATGCTGAGCCATCTCTCCAGCCCTGTGTTTCTTTTTCTTTTTTTTTAGATAGTCTTGTAATGTAGTTCCAACTGGCCTGCAACTTGACATTGTAGACCAGACTGGACTCAAGCTTCTAGTGACCTTTCTGCCTCTGCCTCTCTAGGTTGGGATGCTAGGCATGTGCTACCATGCCAAGTGAGGCATGCTTAGAACTTTCATACACTTTTCTTGTAAGAAGGGGTTGCATTCTGGATGAGGCTTCCAAATAAAGCTGGTGGGTGAAAGCAGTTGAACTGGAGGTGCTCAGACATGATGATGCTCTTGTTCCCCAGGGTGTTATGACCTGGGAAAGCCCAGAACAGCCCACCTACATCAAGATGTTGACAACCCTCCCTGAGATGCAGATTGCGGTCACTGTAGATATAGACCATACTATCAAATTGTGGCACTGTCACAACAGAGAAGCTCTGGCGACTAACAAGCTGCTCTTTCCCTGTGAATCACTGAAAGGTGCCTTTACAAAGGATGGCCCGATTGTCTTGGTAAGTGACCCCCAAATCTGGAATAGTCACACAGAACAAAACACTTGCCAATTTGAGGTCCCATTACTGTCAAATCTTAGCTTGCCATCTTGGAGTGTCTGCAAACCCTGAGAGTCAATCACAGTATACCAAAAACATGGCCATCCCTTAGCCTTTGACTTTCTTCATGTACATTTCTTTAAGCCATTCTCTTAAAAATGTCATTTTAAAATTCTTGCCTGGGGAGAGATGGTTGAGTGGGAAGCAGTGTTTGCTGTGCAAGCATGAAGACCCGAGTTCTAATCCCTGACACTGACATCTAAAGTGAGATGTGACTAAAGGTGCCTGTAACCCCAGTAGTGTAGGGGATGGAAACTCAAGGGTAACTGGGACTAGACAGCTGCTAGCCAAGCCAGCCTGAGTCCAGTTTGAATAAGAGACTCTCTCAGGAAATCAGAAGAGGATAACAGGATACCTGGTGTCCTTCTCTAGTTCCCATATATGTCCTGGTATGTAATCTACATAAATATACATAAATATACATATAACATGCACACACATACACAATTTTTCTAAGTGGTTTTACATCTTCTTGTCTTTGAAATGTTTATTATTGCTGAATCCATGAATTTGTGTAGAGACAATAGAGAGAAAAATGTGAAAGATATTGAGACAAAAGGACAACACTGATGTCCCAGTGAGTCCTGGGGAAGAGGGTTTTAGGGCTTGGAAAATCTTTGCCCAAACCCTACCTCATGGGTTTGAGACAGAATCTCATGATGTAGTCCTGGCTGGCCTAGACCTCACTGTGTAGACTAGGGTGGTCTAACTCACTGAGCTCAGACTGCCTCTGCCTTCTGAGTGTTGGGATTAAAGGTAATATGCTACCTGGCCCTACAAAAGTTTCTTTAAAAAAAAATCTTGAAGGGTGTGGTGGTGCATGTCATAGAGACAGGTGAATCTCTTGAGTTTGCGGCCAGCCTGGTCTACAGAGTCCAGGATAGCTGGGGCTACACAGAGAAATCCTGAAATCCTGTCTCAAAAAACCTAAAAGGAAAAAAAATATTTTGTGTGTGAATATTTTACCTGCATGTGTGTCTATGTATCACATGCAAGCTTGAAGTCCTGGGGTTGATCTCTCTTTTTCTCTGTCTCTGTCTCTGTCTCTGTCTCGCTCTCTCTCTCTCTCTCTGTCTCTCTCTGTCTCTCTCTGTCTTTCTCTCTCTCACCCTCTTTGTCTCTCTCTCTATCTCTCTGTCTCTCTGTCTGTCTCTCCCCCTCTGCCCCTCTCTTCCTCTCCCCCCCTCTTCCTCTCCTCCTCTCCTTCTCTCCCCTCTCCTCCCACTCTCCTCAACCCTCTCCCCCCTCTCCCCTTCTCCCCTTCTCTCCCTCTCCCCCCTCCCCCTCTCTCTCCCTCTCCCCCTCTCCTCCCCCTCTCTCTCCCTCTCCCCCTCTCCATCTCCCCCTCTCCCTTTTCCCCCACCCCCTCTCCCCCTTTCCCCCTCTCTCTCCCTCTCCCCCTCTCCCCCCTCCCCCTATCTCTCTCTGTCCAATTACCCACTGAGTCATCCCCCACACCCAGGGATCATCCCAGATGCTCTGTAAGGCAGGGTCCTCTGAGCTTTGGATCTCTTGTTACTGGACTTGAAGATCCAGTGGTGGATCTTAGAGCAGATAACACTGTACCTTCCATGCTTAACCTTTTCCCACTGACCAGATGCCGATGCTCTGATTTCAGGCAGGTGATACCGAGGGTTTCCTCTACATCTTTAGGATTCCAGACTTACACCTCATTTCCAAAGTTCATGTATTCCAATTCGGTATTGATGAACTCTACTGCTCTCCTCAGAAGAAATGGGTCTTTCTGAGTAAGAAACACCCACATATCTTGCCAAAGGTAAGTCTGTTCTAGCAACTCCAGGGTGAAGGTGGGAGATGGTGGGAAGGTCCAGTCCTCAGGGAGGTTCAGGCAGACCACTCCTGCTCTCCTAACCCTATCATAAGGAAAGCCATTCCTATAGTCAGGAGATAATAATGTGCTTGAAGCAGTCACATGACCAACCATAATGGCAAATGTCTGCTTGTGAAGTGTCCTTGAAATGTGGCTCAGCCAAAGGACAAAGGCAGGTGAAATAACAGTCCCAGAACCCTTTGCTTGTCCTGAACTGGAAGCAAATTTCTATCACTGGCTTACATGCTTACTCACCCCATGACACATTTCACATGCTACCAACCCAGTGCTTTATATACTGCCTTCTCTCTTTATTGTCAGCTTTCTGTTATCTGGTTCTTAGATTCTGTGAGAGAGATGGTCCAATCAGAGGCCAAGCACTTTTCAGGGCCCAAGAATATTTATTTGGTTTTATATGTCGACATACTTTCAAAGCAACCTGGGTTACAGAAGACAGTCTCAAAGCCTCATTTTAAGAAAAAATTGCAGAACAGCCCTGGACTAGTCCTCTGCACAGGGAAAATGTACTTAACCAATTTCTGCCTGATGAGTCCATTACAGTAGGATGACCGAGGTGCCCTTTGACCTGGGTCAGGGACTCCATTCTGTCTCTGAATATGGTGGGAGGGGCAGGAAGATGGTGAGTTACTTTGACCCTGAATGAGAGCAATGAGTGTTCCGCCCTGTCCTGGGTGAAGAACAGATGCAGCCACTCCTGGGTTTCTTTTGAACACCCCTTGTCTGGAGTGCACATGTGGCAGGCTGCAGAGGTGTTACTCTTCACTGATTCCACTGGGCAATCCTCTCTGCAGGTGTATTTACTGAGCAGCTTACTGAGGACATCAGAATTCTCTGCCCCTGTGTCTACCAGTCTCTCATTCTCATTATGCCAAAGAGCCTTCTGGACCCCAAGAAGGGAAGACAGGATAACCCTGATGTCCAG
>NW_021616634.1:0-1676 GCF_004785775.1 Grammomys surdaster
GAAGAAGAAAGCTCTTGCTCTTTGCCTGCCTGCTCTTGCCTTCCGGGCAAGTCCGTTCCTTCCCTGGCATTAGAGCCTACTTCTTCAGAATTCCAGCATCTACTGAAGACCAGATGAGATATCCAGCCTTGTGGGCTGAGCAACTACTGGATTCCTAGACTTTCCGTTCATAACATGCCATTGTTGGACTAATTGGACCACACCCTATAAGTGATTCTAATAAATCCCCTTCTATATAGAGAGAAAAGAGATTCATTCTATAAGTTCTGCTACTCTCTAGAACCCTGACTAATACCTGCAGCATTTAGTCACCAGGGCAGTACTTTATAAAGTATTTCAGTATACTTGAAGGCAGTGACGTTGACTTCTGTATCTCTTTACTCTTGGCATTTAAATTTTATTTCTTTTTTTTTTTTTTGGTTTTTGAAACGTGGTCTCACTTTATAGCCCCAGCTGTTCTGGAACACACTATGTTGGCCAAGCTGGATTTGAACTCAGAAATCTGCTTGCCTTTGCCTCCCCAGTGCTGGGATTAAAGAATTGTGTCAGCACCTGGCCCTGCCCTCTGTACTTTATTCACGAATGAATGTATGTTGCCTGATTGGGAGACATCTTGAGGGAAAGATGTCAAACAGCATTTACCTCTTCTGCAAGAGGTTTTTTTTGTTTGTTTGTTTTTTATTTTTGTTGTTGTTGTTGTTTTTGGTGCAAGTCTTGTTTTAATTTTTTTTAAAAAAAAAATAGGTGGTTAATGTGTATAGGAGAATAAGCAGGGATGTTCAGTTGTTTTGGTGCCCTGATAAATGCTCTAAGTTGGACTGAGCTGACTAAAGTGGAAGAATGTTGTGAAAAGTGGCTGAGTGACAGCTAACTCAGGGAAGTAAATGTCTGTTGTGAGGAGAAAGTGTCTTCAGAGGAGACTTCCTAAGCTTTTAAGACTTTTTTGCAATCCAACAAAAATCTATTCAGTGGGGTGCTGCTGTTCTGACAAGGGTATCACAGAATTCAAGCTGGCTTTGAGCTTATTATGTAGCCTAAAATGACACTGAATTTCTAATCTTTTTGCCTGCGCTTACTGAGTGCTAGTGTGCTCCATAATATTTGGATGATGGGGATAGAATCCTGGGCTTCATGTGTGCTGCGATGGTCTGAATGAGCTGTCCCCCATAGTCTCTGGCATTTTAATGCTTGGCTTCCTGTTGGTAGATGTCTTTGAGGTGGCTTAAAAGGTGTGGCCGTGTGTATTTTACTGGTGATGGGTTTTGAGGGCTTAAAGACTTGTGCCATTCACGTTCACACTCTCTGCTTCTGGTTTGTAGTTCAAGATGGGAGCTCTCAATTGCTGTTGTAGCAGCCATGATTGCCTGCTGCCACATTTCCTTGTCATGATTCTTGATGATTGGCACATCCCCTTGGAACCATGATCCCCCAGTAAATCCTTCCACACATGCGTGTCTGCTGCCCTTGGAGACCAGAAGAGGGTATCCAATCCCCTAGAACTTGGATTACAGACTGTTGGTGACCCAATGGGTTTGAGGAATGGAATGCAGGTCTTCTGGAAAATCAGTCAGTGCTCTTAACCACTGAACCATGTCTTCATCCCTCAAACCCTTCATTCTATAAGCTGCCTTGTGTTTGGTCACCACAATAGAAAAATAACTGATACTCAAGCTAAG
>NW_021616635.1:0-1560 GCF_004785775.1 Grammomys surdaster
TCTTCCAACAACCCCAAAAGAAAATAGCTACATAAACATAATTCCACCTCTAATAAAAAAAAAACAGGAAGCAACAATCAGTTTTCCTTAATATCTCTTAACATCAATGGACTCAATTCTCCAATAAAAAGATGTAGACTATCAGACTGGATACATAAACAGGACCCAGAATTTTGCTGCATACAGGAAATGCACCTAAGTGACAAAGACAGACACTATCTCAGAGTAAAAGGATGGAAAAAGTTTTTCCAAGCAAATGGTCCCAAGAAACAAGCTAGAGTAGCCATTCTAATATCAAATAAAATCGACTTCCAACCAAAAGTAATCAAAAAAGATAAGGAAGAACACTTCATACTTACAAAAAGAAAAAATCTACCAAGATGAACTCTCAATTCTGAACATCTGTGCTCCAAATGCAAGGGCACCCACACACATAATAGAAACTTTACTAAAGCTCAAAGCACACATTGCACCTCTCAAAATAATATGGGAGAGTTCAACACCCCACTCTCACCAATGGACAGATCATGGAAACAGAAACTAAACAGAAACACAATGAAATTAACAGAAGTAATGAACCAAATGGATTTAACATTCCATCCTGAAACCAAAGAATATACCCTTTTCTCAGCACCTCATGGTACCTTCTCCAAAATGGACCATATTAATTGGTCACAAAACAGTCCTCAATATATGCAAAAAGACTGAAATAATCCCTTGAATTCTATCAGATCACCATGGACTAAGGATGGTCTTTAATAATGACAAAAACAATGGAATGCTCATGTTCTCATGGAAACTGAACAACACTCTACTCAATGATGACTTGGTCAAGGAAGAAAGAAAGAAAGAAATTAAAGACTTTTTAGAATTTAATGAAAATGAGGACACATCATACCAGAACTTGTGGGACTCCATGAAAGCAGTGCTAAGAGGAAAACTCACAGCTCTAAGTGCCTACAAAAAGAAACTGGAGAGAGCACACACTAACAACTTGACATCACACCTGAAAACTCTAGAACAAAAAGAAGCAAATACACCCAAGAGGAGTAGAGGCAGGAAATAATGAAACTCAGGGCTGAAATCAACCAAGTAGGAACAGAAAGAACAATACAAAATATCAATAAAACCAGGAGCTGGTTCTTTGAGAAAATCAACAACATAGATAAACCCTTAGCCAGACTAACCAGAGGGCACAGAGACACTATCCAAATTAATAAAATCAGAACTGAAAAGGAAGACAAAACAACAGAAACTGAGGAAATTCAAAAGATCATCAGATCCTACTACAAAGGCCTAGACTCAACAAAACTGGATAATCTGGATGAAATGGACAATTTTCTAGACAGATAAAAGGTACCAGGGGAGGAAATAAACCATCTAAACAGTCCCATACGTCCTAAACAAATAGCAGCAGTCATTAAAAGTCTCCCCACCAAAAAAAGCCCAGGGCCAGATGGTTTTAGTGCAGAATTCTATCAGAACTTCAAGGAAGACCTAATACCAATTCTCTTCAAACTATTCCACAAAATAGAAACAGAAAGACCATTACCAATTCAT
>NW_021616636.1:0-2432 GCF_004785775.1 Grammomys surdaster
TTCTTATAATTCATGATAGGAGAGTCTGAGGCCAAAGACTATACTACGTTGCTCTGACAGCAGGAAGGACATGTCTCCCCTATGCTGGTTAAACTGCTTTACCAAACCATCTTGGGCTGCTTTGGCCCGAAGGTATGTGTCTATGAACAATTAATTTTAAGAAGGAGTTCTTTAGTGATATCTTTGAAACACTCAAGCAATCCTGTTTTACTTTGGTGTTATTTTAAATGCCAGTGTTTCTATAAACTAATATTAATGACAAATAGTAAACTAATTACAAAGATGTTAATGTTTTTTGAGATTTAAATCTCTTTTAAAAATGGGGAGAATACCTCATCTCTATGTACCTTTGAAGTGTAGGAAAATGCAGAAAAGGAATCATGTCCAATTGCTAGTATTTACTGTTCTGAATTCCGTGGAGGTATTCGCCTCCATCATACGTTTAAGCTGTTTATAGCCAATAGTTGATAGTGTTATAAAGACCCATATACTTTTTAAAAAGTGGGACCTACAAGGTGTCAATTTATAGCAACTGTAATACATTTAATGCATCCCAGAGGAAACAGAAAATAATTTCTTTCCTGTTTCATAGCTCATTTTGTAAGCAAATTTTGTATTTTAATTTAGAAGATAATTATATTTAGCTTTAGGTCTATTTTTTAAAGAGGACACATACACACACATATTCTTCAACCTACTTTTCTAGACTCTTCAATGTGTACATAGGGTTTGTGGCACCATGAGGAGAGCAACAATACCAACCAACCACAGCTCCCAGGGTCCTAACCACCAGCCTGGGAGCACACAGGGAGGGATCCAGGGCTTCAGCTGAATATGTAAGAGTGGAGGGCCCTGCTGGGCACAGGTGGAAGAAGAGATCCTTGACCTCATGAAGGCTGGAGGCCCCAGGGGGTGGGAATTTTGAGGGTGGGGAAGTGGGAGTGTGGGGGTAGGTGGGGGTTACATCCACGGAGAAGAAGGAGGAGGGGTAAGGGGATGGGGGGTTCCCGGGTGGGTGGGGGATGGGGTAAGGGGATAACATATGAAAGGTAAATAAAATATCCAATAAAAAAAAAACAAAAAAAACAAAAAACAAAACAAAAAAAAAAGAAATTTTCTCATAGGTATAAAAAATTCATGTGGATGTAAGAACATATTTGGCTACATTCTTGCTATAATAAAAAAGTTGGAATGCTATTTAGAAAAAAAAATTGTATCAGGACATTTTTAAAGACCATTTGACCAAAGGGGTTGTGTGTGTGAGAAAATTAAATAGTAATGTATATAGACTTACAATACTAAGTTAAAAAAACTACTGGTATATATGCTTTTTGTATATATGCTTGTACTTTTTGTATGTTTAGATTTAAGCTTTTTTTCCTCACAGTTTTATCCATAAATACAGCGCCTTGTGATTACATTCATGCACATTTCCCTCTGTTATACCTCTTCTTTTCCCTCTAAATCCATCTTTCCAGCTCATCTCCCAGAGACTACACCATCCACGAAATGATAACCCTTGCAGCAATAACCATTAGCAGGCAAAAGTACTGCAGGAATGGTGGGTCCTCATGAGACCTCCTCTGTGCCTGATGGAATGTTGAAGGCTCAGGTCTCCATGACTGTAACAGCTGTGTGGTGTCTGGATGGTCATGTTTTGTGGCATTCCTCACCATCCTTTCTTAATCTCCCACAGTTCATGGTATTCCCTGAGGCATGGGGGAGGAGGAGGGATAATGGTTTTGTGGCATGTACTCCATTCTTTTTAAAGATTTGAATCTCAAAAAAAGTTAACATTTTTGTAGTTAGTCTCCTATTTGTCATTAATATTAGTTTGTATAAACACTGGCATTTAAAATAATTCCAAAGTCAACCTCAACTCCAACTCCAAAGTGTAACCTTGGAGTAATCAGGTATATAATGGTATTGCTTTCCATTTACACTAGTGTCACTTATATCAGCACATGCAGCTCTGAAAAGTTACACTTGGCCTTGGGACGAAAGCTGACCTTTAATTTACAAGATCACACATCGAGAAATATTTATTACTGAAATAACATATAAGTCCTTCCTAGAGCAAGTCATCCTTAATTGAGAAAATTTTATTCTTAAGGCAAACAGTGTTCATTACATTATTGTATGCAACATAGGACACCGTGTTGTATAGGCAGTGGGCCTTTCTTAGCCAGTCCTGCTCTCTTCACTTCCAAGAGTTAAACACAGTCGGAAAATACTACATGGAAAGATATTTTGGGACCAACCACATTTGCATAACTTCAAAACGTGTATTGTTATAATTGTTCTATATTATGATTATTTTTATTTGTCTCTTACTGTGCCTAATTTATGAATTAAGCTTTATTATGGGATATATATATGTGTGCGTTTGTGTGTGTGTGTGTGTGTGTATATATATATATATATATATATAT
>NW_021616637.1:0-2144 GCF_004785775.1 Grammomys surdaster
TAATTTGGAAGACCATCACATTGAAGAACAATGTGAAACTTCTACAAGCCATCAAAGGTAATTTTAATGTTTAAGCTGATACAAATCTGCCTGTGGTGAAATTTTACTATGATCTGGAAGCTCTAAAGGAAAGCAAGTGTGTAAAGTATCAGTCCTTTTATTATAGCTATGATGATAATGTTCTCAGAAAACTGTGTACCTCACTGTCAGTTTTCTGATTTGTGTTGGCAAGGCATTCTTCTAAGAAAGCTGATAAGGAAACACGGCCTTTAGAGTTATCTTTATGTGATTTGTAGCTCCATTAGAGCTATACTGTGGAACTATCACTCTGTATGGTCTCATAATATTTAGATGTTGCACATTGAATATTGATCTATAACATTCTAATAAGCAAATAGTCCATGATTAAGTTGGTGATGCTCATATTCTTGTAGTGAAATTTTTAAGTTTCTGGTGTGGTCTGTATATGAAAGTCAAAATGTTGTCAAGGAGAAACCTTACTCCATATACAGCAAGTCTACAATGAACCAAAAGTCAAATGTGAATTTGATGTGCAAATGTTTCATTTTTTCTTCTTTTTTTCATTGGTATATCAAGTGTCAGAATGAATGAAACCATGTGAGCATAGGGATACTTAAAGGAGCCACATACCTTTTACTATTCTAGGACAATGAGAAGAAATGTAGTATTCTGCCTTTGGGAGGCTCTCTGAATAGGATAGACATTTGCAATTAATTGATTTTCTGACTTTACTAGAAACAATGCAAAAGTTTCACTGCAGAAAATCCCTATGGGAACCAGAAATACTTAAGTTCTTCTGTTTTTTCTGGGTCCCATTGCAACTGTACCGTGATTTACACTACAGGAAAATTATAAATACAACTGGTGTTATCCAGGTCTGCATCATTCCATTTTACTTCAGATACGAGAAATCCATCATATAGAAATCTCATATAGAAAAGGGATGTTAGAAATATAAGCCATGTAATAAATGTTGTTACCATCACAGGAATTGTCAAAGAGGGAAAACTACCCATAGTGGGGAAGAACACCATGAACATGTGAAGTGATAAAACCTTATGATCTGATTCTTTTTTTCATATTAAACTAAACTATAAAATTAATTCATATGGATAAAATGATTGATCAGGGTAATGAATATGATTGAGCTTTCACATGTGCCAATTATTGTTGCAGGCATGTAAGAAGTCACAGTGGAGAAAAAAACATATGAATGTAGTCAATGTGGTAAAGCCTTTGCAACACCCAGTCTTCTCCAAAGACATAAGAGAACACATACTAGAGAGAAACCTAATGAATGTAATCAATGTGGTAAAGCCTTTGCAAGATCCAGTCATCTCCAAGTAACCTTAGTTATGTAATCAATGTCGAAAAACCTATTTATAAGTGAGAAGTCTTCAAAGACATAAATTATCACATAGAGGAGAGAAAGTTTATGAATGTAATTAATATGGTATAAAACTTTTCACAAAGTTTTTGTCTCCAAAACCAAAAAAGGACCCATATTGGAAAGAAACCTGTGAATGTCATCATGGTGGTAAAAGCCTTTTTATAAAGATATTTCCCCAAAACATAAAAGAACCCATATTGGACAGAACTGTGAATATAATCAATGTGCTAAACCATTGCATGTCCCACTAATCTCGAAAACATAAAAGGTCCCACATTGGAGGAAACCTCATGAATGTAATCTACATGGCAAAGACTTTTCACAACTTTTATGAGCCTATCAGAAGAGCACAGTGAAGACTGTTTGTCACAGAAGAACCCAATATATTGAACCCAATCTATTGAAGATATCAGTGCCCTGGGATGAGCAGAAAGAACAGCAGCAGCAGTTGAGTGGAATCCAGCAGAACCTAGCGTACTACAGAAGGAAGGGCTGGAGAAGTGACCCAGCTTTTTTTGAGGAGCACAGAATATCATCTGTGGATCCCAGATACTGGAACGAGAAGCTGTAATTTTGAAGTTACTTTGGAAACCCCAAGGTTTTTAGGATCCAGAGCTATGGAATACTTTCTCTGGAAAACTACTTTCAGGAAATAAAATCAGCCAAAAGGAAAGAATTGAGCTTTTCTTCCTTCCTTCCTTCCTTCCTTCCTTCCTTCCTTCCTTCCTTCCTT
>NW_021616637.1:2154-2828 GCF_004785775.1 Grammomys surdaster
TTCCTTCCTTCCTTCCTTCCTTCCTTCCTTCCTTCCTTCCTTCCTTCTCTTTCTTTTACAAAGGCTTGTGACCATGTGTTTAAGGCATAGATGTTAAAAATTGAAATGTCATCTTTGGTAATTTTTCCCTTTGTGGAATATGTAGTATCTTTCTCCAATGTGTCATGAAGAACAGCTAAGGCTTGGCCCCATGAAGGAAGTGTATGAGAGGAAAGCAGTGAAGCCTAGTTGCAGCAGGAGAAACCAGCATATTGAAGATGTCAGTGCCATAGGATGAATAGAAAGACCAGCAGCAGTGGTAGGCTGGAGTCAACGAGAAACTAGAGTGCTATAGAGGAAAGAGCTGGGGAAGTGACCCAATCTCTTTTGAGATGCTCAGGAGATCATGTGTGGATGCCAGATACTGAAATATGAAGCAGTAATATTGACGTTACCTTGGAGACCTCAAGATTTTGAGGTGCCGGAGCTATGGAGTACCTTCTCAGGAAAACTGCTTTCAGGGAATAAAACCAGCCAAAGAGAAAATTGTGCTGCAGTGAAGAAAGCAGAAAGGAGTCGGAGATCTGTAGAATGCTTTGATGTCAGACATAGAGATGTAGATTTTGGAGACTGACCTGTTGGCTTTTGTTCTTTTGGCGGAGTATTTCCTTACAATGGCATTTAGGAATGATGAA
>NW_021616638.1:0-1344 GCF_004785775.1 Grammomys surdaster
GGGTGGTACTCAGGGCTGGTTGGGAACCAGCATCTTGATGCAGCCACATGCGCTGTCCCTCTTGGTGTTAGCCATTCCTGGACACATCAGTGTCATCTGACACTCTCTGAGCTGAGTCTGCACAGAGCATTTGGAGCGGGGTCTTGTGTAGAGAATCATCCTTGTCAGGATGCTAATGGAAGACAGGGTTAGGTTCTCTAGTCTACAAGAACTCTTCACAGGAAACATTGTGGTTATGATTCATTTGGAGATGATTTTGTCTGGGTTGAAAAAGGCATCGCATGTGTTGGGTAACTGAAAGAACATTCTTTCAATGTTTCTCTTGTGGTTTTCTTTTGGGGGGGGTGTTAGTTTTTCGAGACAGGGTTTCTCTGTGTTGCCTTGGCTGTCCTGAAACTAACTCTGTAGACCAGGCTAGTTCTCTTGAACTCAGAGATCCACCTGCCTCTGCCTCCCAAGTGCTGGGATTAAAGGCACCACTGGCTTCTCTTATGTTTTTTAAGAAACCAAAAAATGTAGAGAGCCGGGAGCTGTGGTGAGCAGTGACAGCATTCGCCATTACAAGATGGCGCTGGCACCCGGCGCTCCCGGAAGTAACAAGCTATGAAAGCATGTGCCAGAGCCAAAAGGGCGCCAAGTCGCGAGGTGGGGGGGTGATTTTTCGAGACAGTGTTTCTCTGTATAGCCCTGTCTGTCCTGGAACTTACTCTGTAGACCAGGTTGACCTCGAACTCAGAAATCCACTTGCCTCTGCCTCCCAAGTGCTGGGACTAAAGGTGTGTGGCACCACTGCCTGGCAAAACTAGGTTCTTATACAGTACAGCAGGGCCACTTTTCTCCTACCTGCAGTCCTTCCAATTATCACACCACCTCTTCTCTCCTCCTCTCCCACAGATTCCCTCTCATTCTGTTTTCTCTTTAGAAAAGAGCAGGTTGCAGAGAGAGGAGAGCCAAGCAGAACAAAGCAGACAGAAAGGACACATTGTAAGTCCTCATTTTGAGGCTGGACATGGCAAGCCACTAGGAAGAAAAGAGCATCAAGATCAAGCAAAGGGATCAGAGACATTCTTCTCCCAGAGCTGGGGTTACCACAAATCACCAAGCTAATTGCCAAAACACTTAAGCAGAGACCTGACTGAGGCGATGGAAGACCCCCTTTTGCCATGTAAGTCTCTGCAGGGTTTTTGAAAACCCAGGCAGTGTAAGGATTGGGTTCGCTCTGATGTCCAGCTCCTCAACTTAAACCAAATCCTGATTGGACACTCAAAAATTTCATTATTACTTTGGCTCAAAACATTTTCCAGGCCAGAGAGAGGAGGAGGTTATATCCAGGATTTTTTTTTT
>NW_021616639.1:0-1261 GCF_004785775.1 Grammomys surdaster
TTCTGAGGTCACTCTACTCAGTCCTATCCATGGCTGAGCCAAAACAATGTTTTTCCATTGGACACAATGGACATGGAATGGAAGAGTTTCTACTACTCATGCTGTCCACTCTGGAAACCTCCTTTTTCTCAACTCCTGAACCTCCTACCTTAGCCCCAAGAAGCTGTAACATTCTTGGGAACTGCTGAATGTTTGACAATATCCACTTACTGTGATCCTACTTCAATGGCAGAAATTTGAGGGATCAATGCAGGGCTTGGTGTCTTCCCATTTCTCTAACTTACTTTAAGCCTACTAAGAACTAAGCTTCTCCAACATGATGAACTAAAACCCTCTGAAACCATGAACCAAAACAAAGTGGCCTCCACTTAAAGTGTTCCTGCTTTATATTAACGTTTCAATGACACAAAGATAATTAATGATTTTATTAGACACCATGGCCACTGCCCATCTTGGCCCTTTGTAAGCTGTTGGAGGCAAGGATCAGGGTACTGCCTACTCTTGCTAATACAGTTCACCACATGTTCATGGTTTGAAGGCTTAGTTCTCAGTTGCCTGTAGTACTTTAGGATGTAGAACCCATCTAGAGGAGGCAGGTTGCTGGGTATAGATTCCTGGAATTGATTTATACTTGGTTACTTCTTGTTACCAATTCTCTGTTTCCTAGCCTGCTATGATGTGAACATCATCTACCACCATATTTCAAGCTGTTCCACCATGCCTTATCTGAAATGATACCCTAAAACTCTTTGGATCCAAAAACTCAAATAAGTATTTTTTCTCTCTTATGCTATTTCTGTGAGGTCTTTTGTCATAGCAGTTCAGAGTAACTAAGGCACTTGGCTTAAATATCCATGTGCATCTCCAGAAATCAGTCCTACCCACTACTGAGCTGGCATACATATTTTCTCATGGCCTCCAGCATCTTATAATTATCTGCAGATATTTCTGCATGACATGGTCATCACACCTGCCCGTGAGCCTGAGAAAATTTGCATGCTTAATGATTAAAATATCTTAGCTAGGAGTTCCGGTTTGGGCCCGAGCATAGAGTAGGTCGCAGGCGGCAGCTCCGTACTCAACCCCAGAAAACCGAGAGAAACAGGGACTCCCAGGAGCTTGAACTCACGCAGCATCCCAGGTAAGGTAAAAGCAACACTCACCCCAAACAAGGAGCAACCGGGACCCACTGGGACCCAGGAATTCGCTCCTGACCCGGGGCGGGCTCCATCCGGTCTGGGCCCGAGCACTCACAGATCCC
>NW_021616639.1:1271-7875 GCF_004785775.1 Grammomys surdaster
GGGCCCGAGCACTCACAGATCCCGGGAGGCAGCTCTGCACCCAATCTTGCAGAATCAAGAGGAAGCGGGGCTCCCAGGACCTCTGTGCCAAGCAATTTCTTAGGCTAGGAGGGGGCAGTTCTTGCCTCCAATCAGGGAGCAACTGGGACCCACTGGGACCCACTGGGACTCACTGAGACCCAGGAATCCGCTCCTGACCCGGAGCCCAGGCCCCTTCCGGTTTCCACCTGAACACTGAGCACATCTTGGGCCTCAGCTCTAACTCAAGCAGCAAAACTCATCCCAAACAGTTCTGACACAACCTAGATAATAGGAAAGACAGGCCCCAGTCAGAGACAGCACTGATAGCACAAAGGCGATCCAGATGGCGAAAGGCAAGCGCAAGAACACAAGCACCAGCAACCCAAGGTACTTGCCAGTATCAGAACCTAGTTCTCCCACATTAGAAAGTCCTGAACTCCCCATATCACCAGGAAAACAAGAACCAGATCTAAAATCACTTCTAATGATGATGCTAGAGGACTTCAAGAAAGAAGTAAATAACACTATCAAAAAACTTGAGGAGAACACAGGAAAACAGGATGAAGTCCTTAAAGAAACACAAAAATCCTTTAAAGAATTACAAGAAAACACAAACAAACAGATGAAGGAATTGAACAAAACCATCCAGGACATAAAAATGGAAGTGGAAACAATAAAGAAAGCACAAAGGGAGACTATCCTGGAGATAGAAAACCTAAGAAAGAAATCAGGAGTCATAGACACAAGCATCACCAACAGAATACAAGAAATAGAAGAAAGAATCTCAGGTGCAGAAGATACCTTAGAAAATATCGACACAACTATCAAAGAAAATGCAAAATGCAAAAAGTTGTTATCTCAAAATATCCAGGAAATCCAGGACACAATGAGAAGACCAAACCTAAGGATAATAGGTATAGATGAGAGTGAAGATTCCCAACTTAAAGGGCCAGTAAATATCTTCAACAAAATTATTGAGGAAAACTTCCCTAACCTAAGGAATGAGATGCCCATAATCACACAAGAAGCCTACAGAACGCCAAACAGACTAGATCAAAAAAGAAACACCTCCCGTCACATAATAATCAAGACACAAAATGTACAAAACAAAGAAAGAATTTTAAAAGCAGTTAGGGAAAAAGGCCAAATAACATATAAAGGCAAACCTATCAGAATTACACCTGACTTCTCACCAGATACTATAAAAGCCAGAAGATCCTGGACAAATATCATACAAACCCTAAGAGAACATAAATGCCAGCCCAAGCTACTTTACCCAGCAAAACTCTCAATTACCATAGATGGAGAAACTAAGATATTCCATGACAAAACTGAACTTGCACAGTATCTTCCCACAAATCCAGCTCTACAAAGGATAATAGCAGGAAAGATCCAATACAAGGAGGGCAATCATACCCTAGAAAGAGCAAGAAAATAATCCTTTTCCATCAAACCCAAAAGAAGATAACCACACAAACGATGTCTCCATTATTAGCAAAAATGACAGGAAGCAACAACACCCTCTCCTTAATATCTCTTAACATCAATGGACTCAATTCCCCAATAAAAAGGCATAGGCTAACGGACTGGATACGCAAACAGGACCCAGCTTTTTGCTGCTTACAGGAAACCCACCTCAGTGACAAAGACAGACACTACCTTAGAGTAAAAGGTTGGAAAACAATTTTTCAAGCAAATGGTCCTAAGAAACAAGCGGGAGTAGCCATCCTAATATCGAATAAAATCGACTTTCAACTTAAAACTATCAAAAAGGATAAGGAAGGGCATTTCATACTTGTCAAAGGAAAAGTCAACCAACATGAACTCTCAATTCTGAATATCTATGCGCCAAATACAAGAGCGTCGACTTACATAAAAGAAACCTTACTAAAGCTCAAAACACACATTGCACCTCACATAATAATAGTGGGAGACTTCAACACCCCACTCTCAGCAACGGATAAATCATGGAAACAGAAACTAAATAGAGATACAGTAAAACTCACAGAAGTTATGAACCAAATGGACTTAACAGATATCTATAGAACATTTCACCCTAAAGCAAAAGAATATACCTTTTTCTCAGCACCTCATGGTACCTTCTCCAAAATAGACCATATAATTGGGCACAAGACAGGCCTCAACAGATATAAGAAAATTGAAATAATTCCCTGCATCCTGTCAGATCACCATGGTCTAAGGCTGGTCTTCAAAAATGACAAAGAGAATGGAAAGCCCACATTCACATGGAAATTGAACAACACCCTACTCCTTGATAATCAGATAAGGGAAGAAATAAAGAAAGAAATTAAAAACTTTTTAGAATTTAATGAAAATGATGACACATCATACCAAAATCTATGGGATACAATGAAAGCAGTGCTAAGAGGAAAATTCATAGCTCTAAGTGCCTACAAAAAGAAACTGGAGGGAGCATACACTAACAGCGTGACAGAGCACCTGAAAGACCTAGAACAAAAAGAAGCTAATACACCCAAGAGGAGTAGACGGCAGGAAATAATCAAACTCAGGGCTGAAATCAACCAAATAGAAACAAAAAGAACTATCCAAAGAATCAATAAAACTAGGAGCTGGTTCTTTGAGAAAATCAACAAGATAGATAAACCCTTAGCTAGACTAATCAGAGGGCAGAGAGACAGTATCCAAATTAATAAAATCAGAACTGAAAAGGGTGACATAACAACAGAAACTGAGGAAATTAAAAAAATCATCAGATCCTACTACAAAAGCCTATATTCAACAAAATTGGAAAATTTGGATGAAATGGACAATTTCCTAGACAAATACCAGTTACCAATGTTAAATCAGGACCAGATAAACCATCTAAACAATCCCATAACCCCAAAAGAAATAGAAGCAGCCATTAAAAGTCTCCCTACAAAGAAAAGCCCGGGACCAGACGGTTTTAGTGCAGAATTCTATCAGACCTTCAAGGAAGACCTAATTCCAATTCTTTTTAAACTATTCCACAAAATAGAAATAGAAGGTACATTACCCAACTCATTCTTTGAAGCCACAATTACACTCATACCTAAGCCACACAAAGACCCAACAAAGAAAGAGAACTTCAGGCCGATCTCTCTTATGAACACTGATTCAAAATTACTCAATAAAATTCTAGCGAACCGAATCCAAGGACACATCAAAACAATTATCCATCATGATCAAGTTGGCTTCATCCCAGGAATGCAGGGTTGGTTCAATATTCGGAAATCCATCAATGTAATCCATTATATAAACAAACTCAAAGAAAAAAAACACATGATCATCTCACTAGATGCTGAGAAAGCATTTGACAAAATTCAACACCCCTTCATGATAAAAGTCTTAGAAAGGTCAGGAATTCAAGGTCCATACCTAAACACAGTAAAAGCAATATACAGCAAACCAGTAGCCAGCATTAAACTAAATGGAGAGAAACTTGAAGCAATCCCACTAAGATCAGGGACTAGGCAAGGCTGCCCACTCTCCCCCTACTTATTTAATATAGTATTGGAAGTCCTAGCCAGAGCAATTAGGCAACACAAGGAGGTCAAAGGGATACAAATTGGAAAGGAAGAAGTCAAAATCTCACTATTTGCAGATGATATGATAGTGTACTTAAGTGACCCCAAAACTTCCACCAGAGAACTCCTAAACCTGATAAACAACTTTAGCAAAGTGGCTGGATATAAAATTAACTCAAGCAAATCAGTAGCCTTCCTCTACTCAAAAGATAAACTGGCTGAGAAAGAAATTATGGAAATGACACCCTTCAAAATAGTCACAGATAATATAAAATACCTTGGTGTGAACCTAACCAAGCAAGTAAAAGACCTGTATGACAAGAACTTCATTCCCCTGAAGAAAGAAATCGAAGCAGATCTTAGAAGATGGAAAGATCTCCCATGCTCATGGATTGGAAGGATTAATATAGTAAAAATGGCTATTTTGCCAAAAGCCATCTACAGATTTAATGCAATCCCCATCAAAATTCCCACTCAATTCTTCTCAGAGATAGAAAGAGCAATCTTAAAATTTATTTGGAATAACAAAAAACCCAGGATTGCGAAAACTACTCTCAGCAATAAAAGAACTTCTGGAGGAATCACCATCCCTGACTTCAAGCTGTACTACAAAGCAATAGTGATAAAAACTGCATGGTATTGGAACAGAGACAGGCAGGAGGATCAGTGGAATAGAATAGAAGACCCAGAAATGAACCCCCATACCTATGGTCACTTGATCTTTGACAAAGGGGCTAAAACCATCGAATGGAAAAAAGATAGCATTTTCAACAAATGGTGCTGGTCCAACTGGTTGTCAGCATGTAGAAAAAAGCAAATTGATCCATACTTATCCCCTTGTACAAAGCTCAATTCCAAATGGATTAAGGACCTCCACCTAAAACCAGCCACACTGAAACTAATAGAAGAGAAACTGGGAAAAAGCCTGGAATACATAGGCACAGGGAAAAAGTTCCTGAACAGAACACCAATGGCCTGTGCTCTAAGAACAAAAATTGACAAATGGGACCTCATAAAGCTGCAAAGCTTCTGTAAAGCAAAGGACACAGTCAATAGGACAGAGCGGCAACCAACAGATTGGGAAAAGATCTTCACCGACCCTACATCTGATAAAGGGCTAATATCCAAGGTATACAAAGAACTGAAGAAATTAGACTCTAGACAATCAAAGAACCCTATTAAAAAATGGAACACAGAGCTGAACAAAGAATTCTCAACTGAGGAAGTTCGAATGGTTGAGAAGCACCTAAAGAAGTGTTCAGGATCACTAGTCATCAGGGAAATGCAAATGAAAACAACACTGAGATTCCACCTTACACCAGTCAGAATGGCTAAGATCAAAAACACAGGTGACAGCACATGTTGGCGAGGATGTGGAGAAAGAGGAACACTCCTCCACTGTTGGTGGGATTGTAAACTGGTACAACCACTATGGAAGGCAGTATGGCGATATCTCAGAAAATTGAACATAGTGTTACCTGGGGACCCAGCTATACCACTCCTGGGCATATACCCAAAAGAAGTTTCACCATACAACAGGGCCACATGCTCCACCATGTTCATAGCAGCCTTATTTATAATAGCCAGAAGTTGGAAAGAACCCAGATGCCCTTCGACAGAAGAATGGATGCAGAAAATGTGGTACATTTATACAATGGAATACTACTCAGCTATTAAGAACAATCAGTTCACAAAATTCCTAGGCAAATGGATGGAGCTGGAAAATATCATCTTGAGTGAGATGACCCAATCCCAAAAGAACATACTTGGTATGCACTCACTGATAAGTGGATATTAGACCAAAAGCTCACAATGTCTAAGAACCTACATATAGACCACATAAAACTCACATAGAAGAAGGAAGACCAAAGTATGAATTCGTTGGTCCTTTCTAGAAGGAGTATCAAAAGTTTCAACCAGAACTCCCAAAGTCTAAACCAGAGAACACAAAGGGAGGGACTCACACACCTGTATAGGGAATTGAGGGTGTCCTTGTTAGACTTCAGTGAAAGTGGAGGGCCAAGGTCCCCGAAAGCTTGGATCCCCTACTGTGTGGGAATTCGAGAGCAGGGAGATGGGACTGGGAGGATGTTTAGAGCACACCATCACAAAAATTAGGAGGAGTGGGTATGGGATAAAGGATCTTGGGGGAGAATGAGATAGGAGATAACACTGAAAGGTAAATACGTATAATACCCAATAAAAAACCCACACAGATAAAGGATTTTTTTAAAAAAGGGAGTTTACTTATCTTAAATTAATTTCAAAAGTTTCTAGGAGTTGCAAATTGGCTAAGATCCTATTTTAAGCTCTCCACAAAAGAACTTAAATCTCTGATCAATATTCTCAAGAGAGAGGTAAACCCTAACTTCCTCAACAGTTAATTGACAGAAGAGAGGTAATCTCACAAAAAGTAGAAAAAGCTATTTCCAATCGATATATCATATAGTCTGATTAATTGTCAGTGGTGCTATAAAAGTGCTTTGACAAAAGATTATAAATATAGATTTATATATCCTTAAATAAGGTCTTCATGACTCTCTGAGTGTAGAAGGAGCAACTGTTGGCACTTCTGCCCTGATTTTACAAGAACTCTGAAAAATTGGCTTTAAAAATAAAAGAGGGGGAACGGTACCCCCTCAGAAGGAGCCCCCCTGAAATACTCTCCATCATGCCTTGTTCACTTTTCTCTCTCTAAAGCTGAAAGCTCATGGCAAATCTCTTATTGACCATGTTGGTGACCTCAGGCACCACCAAGACCAACAAAACTTTGCCACAGATATGGGGAAGGACCCTCATACCCATAAAGGGAATGCCCCAGTCCCAGTTCCCTTATGGAGCTGAGGACTGATATGCCTGCCCAATACCACAGAAGGCACAGCTAACCGGCTACCATAAATATTAATGAAAAAAAATAGATACACTCACAAAGCCAGGCCCAACCATAAATACGATGAATAATAATTTACATCCAGGGAAGAGAAATCTCCCTGAGAATCCCCTTCTTTTTTCTTTCCAGGCAAAAATGAATCACCCGTGATGCCTGCCATTAGAAG
>NW_021616639.1:7975-8884 GCF_004785775.1 Grammomys surdaster
CCAGATGGGCCAGAAGTCAGGATCCTCGCCCTTACCCTCACCCCCTACCTTTTCCCAGCTGCACAAGGTTCCCTGAAGCTTGGCAACTGCAAGATCCTGCTTGGAAACTGCAGATAGACTCAAAGCAGTGTACCATATCATCTGAAGAATAGCAAGGAGACCATAACTCAAGCAGTGTACCATATCTTCTGAAGAATAGCAGGTTGCAGTCCTCCTCGCCCCCACGAATAACTAGGGCCTGCCAGTCGGGTCATGTGGCACCCAGACGTGGGGCTCGAGGCACGGACCCCTCTGGACGGACCCTCATTGAGAGGATGTGCGCAGGACATCAAGATTAAGCGAGACAGAGATCAAAACCCGCGACCTGTCATCCACGGAACCAGGTTGATGCTACCATCAAGAAGACGGTTGAAGTTCATTACCATCAGCTGAAAATTGAAGAGGATCCAGAAGTGACTCCGCAGGAGACTGACACAGCTCCCAGTTCCCCTGCCTCCCCCCTAAGGTCGACCGCTAGACTTCCACGCCCTCCAGAAGGGTTCCTGGTATGCCTGGCTTTGCCCCCGTTTCTCTCGATAGAGAGCTTGGCCTCTTGATCACCACAACAAAAATTGGCTTTTTCCTAAACCAAGGCCGCCCTTGATATGGCCGCTAACATTGGGGAGCCTTCCTTTATGACAATATTACACCCCAAACTGACAAATGGTTGGTAAATTGAACATTTACATGGGACTAGGATGGCTGTGAGTTAGCCCAATGACGGGATTATTGTAGGTCCACTTCCCAGGGGCCCACCCAATGCAGCCGAAAAGGAGTGCATGGTGCTGGGAGTGGGTGCAGCCTACATGGCCTAAGACAGGGCCCTCACCCTCCTTTCACCCACATCAGAGTCCCTTGACGTTGCCCATC
>NW_021616640.1:0-7766 GCF_004785775.1 Grammomys surdaster
AAGGGCTGTTTGTCTCAAAATTCAGGTACCACAGCTACACAGACAAGGATCAGCCAGGCCAAGACTCCTCACCGACCCAGTGCAATGGGCAATTCCTTTGGGGTGCAACGCTGATGGCCTAACATTTAGCACCACCACTCGTGAGGGGGAGACTGCTCATATTTGAGGCAGTGATAACCACACTGCAGGGGAAGCCCCTAGTTCTATGGCTGCAAGCGTCTGGGCAATAATAGCCTTGTCAAGATTTTGTTGAGCTCTGAGTTTGCAAACCAACCAAAGGATGAATACTAATCCGCAACATAGGGCTTACCAAACAGGCCTACTCCCACCCACTTAAAAGAAAAGAAAAGAAGAAAGCTGAAGAATTCCAGGAGGACAGTCCCTCAGTCAGGGACAGATCCATGAGCGTCGAGTTGATGTTCACCACAGCTGTCCTCAATTTTCTGAGTGTCTCATCGAAGTTTTCTGACCAATTTCCTGTAAGATATTGAAACAATTTTCTGGACAGATTAGTTACACGAGTAAAGTTTTTATACTGTACACTGGTGATGTAAAGTGTACCCAGTTTTCTCTCACATCTCAATTGGGCTAATTGAAAGAGGATATCCAATCTCTCTCTCACTAAATCAAGGCGTTGATTAAGGATCATTAGCCCGCCTTTTAGTAGGGAGCTGGCGGAGGTTTGAAGGTTAACAGTCTCTGCCACCGTGGCTGACAATTGGTTGAAGGTAGTGCCCATCTGAACAGAAATTGACATAGCAATCCCAGCGGCAGTGGCGGTAATGGCACTAACTAATATCGTCGCCACTATGGCTGCAGTTATACCAAAATCTCTTTTTTGTCTAAATAATGACAAAGTGGAAGGAGTCTCCACGGGGACGGGAACCCATCGCGTGCCTCTGGCAACCATAGCGCGAGTGAATCTTTCAGAATTTTAACACTGGGACATCTAGCAGGTTTCATTGGTACAATTCTTAAAGGTGAAATTTGATAAAATAAACAAAAATACTAGGAACCCAAAGCTGGAGTATCCAAATAAGGATCTGTATATGAGTCTTTTGGGGGGTCATCTTCAGATGTCACGATCGTCACGTCAGTCGTTCTGGTAGCCAAAATGGATTGTCTTCTTTCTGTGGAAAGACAAAGCGCTCCCCTGGCTTTTATTAAAATAGAATCTGGACCTTTTCATTGTCCGGTCAAGATGTCCTTTTATTTGACCATCTCTTTTGGCCTGTCAGGCTCTAAACAGTGACGGTCAGCAGCGGAATGGCCCTGACTATCTAGATTTAAAATATTGAGGGTAAAAGGTGTTTATCTACCCCTCATCAGTTAATTGTCAAGGGGAATTAGGACTTGTATCTCCCTTGAGTATATCCAACAGAGGTTTATGTTCTTTTATGTTAAGCTGAAGATGAGGTTTTAGCCAATTAATATCTGTTAACAACTTTTGAGAATCATTAACGGCGGAACCATCTCTCTAACCCCAATTATCTACTCTTATTGGAATTTTCTGTGTCACAATTGAATTCTCAGATATTGAAAAGATATTGGTTTTGAATCTTTTTTGGAGCAACAAGTACTCTAAAATTTTAAAGCTCATTGTACTAGAGCAAAGGCTTGCAGAAAAACTCTTTTAGAGAGATCAGCCAATAAAATATACAATGAATAATATATACTGAGAGATTTAAGCTCTTTAACCTTTTGTATTAAAGCAACAACAAATTTTTCAAGGCCATTAATTATTTTTTGAGGCAAGCTTTTTTAATGAATGGCTTCATGGGCTCTCAAAAATCACGAGCAATTTCACTTAATGCAAACCTCTCACCTTTACCAGGAGGTAAAGGAACTGTATAAAACAATCTTTTAAATCTATAATAATTAGTTTTATAAATCTTAAATTTGAACTTTGCTTTTTGGATTAATTGAATAATTCCTTTTAGCTGAGTGAAGTATCAGATAAAGCCAAGCTGAAGGCAATCTTGTCCTCTAATAATTGTTAAATAGCCCCAGTATCTATCAATCTTTTAAAACCCTTTTTCCTTTAATTATTAATTTAAGATTAGGTCTCTTGTTACTAATAAGACCTAATACACATCAGAGGAACCAAAGCCGTTTTGTCTTCTATCACACTCAACAATTTTGGCCTGGCCCATAAGCTGTTTTGAATTTCTTTTGAGTCTGAGGCTGACACCTCCCTAAGGAACAAGCAAGGCAATAAACAAATTTTAGAAAACACACTTTTTGAGGCGGGACAGGACAAAAGGAATGTCTGAAATCCAAGCTCTTGTCTCTCTCACTCTGTGTATAGCCTTAATTTAAATGTAAATGTTTTTAATCTTGGCCTGTATCCTGAGGCCTGGCCCAAGGATAATCCTTCCTGCACCAAGGACAGGTTTGGTCACCTGACTGTTGTTCAAGTCTCTGTTCCTGGGACAGTCACTTTAAAAACTATCTAAATTTCTACATTTAAAACACCCCCCATCTCTATGGCTCTGTGTAGGCTATGGCCAGACCCTGATTGTATGAGGGTGCAATTTCATTGCAAAGACAAGTATCTAAGTCTGTCTTTGCTTGTATGGTCTGAGGGCCGGGTAGGCAGTTTAACCTGATTAACATCACACTGACCTTGTCTTACAAGCATGTTAAGATCCCAGTCTGTATGTCTTAATTTAAATGTAAATGTTCTTAATCTCTAGTAGGCCAGCATTGTATCACAACTTGTTTTAAATATTTTTATTTAACTCTACCTGCTGTCCCCCCCCCCTTTCTATCACATGGGCGAATCAAAAAATTTTAAACTCAAGATTACAACTGCCAACTGTAGCCAATGGAATACTGGCAGTTTAACTAAATTTTTAAATTTCTGTTGTAACATTAGAGTATAGCCACTAATTTTGAGAAGCAAAAGCAAAACCAATTTAAACAATCTACTTTTTCTAAAATCAACACCAAGTAGACTACTCTTATGCTACAAAGTTTTGTTGTCAATTTTTACATATGAATGCATGAAGCAGCTTTTAATCTCATTGAAGAGATACTGTTTTAAAATCTTATTCTTTATACACCTGGTTTCTGAATGACTCTAACCCTGAGTTAGTTTTATGCCAACTCTCTGTTATCAAAGTTGTAAATTTCTAATTACACCCAATAATTTAAGCCAATAGTCTATAACCAAGACATGTAGAACATTTTTATACTTTTAAAACCAATTAGAAACAACAATGAAGTGGCTACATATCTTATTTTTAGATCAAACAAAATTTGTTGCTTTTTTTAGCTGTAATTTTAAGAGAAAAGCACCTTGTCACAGAGATTTTTCTAGGACAAAACGACTCTTAGCTTCTTTATAAAACCCAAAATGTTGCTGGTCTCTTTTAAAAGCAGCTTATGCCAACCTCAATTCCTGAAAAGACTTTTTTAGCTCCCAAAGGTTGGATCAAGCAGTTTTAACGATCTTTCTTTTTGAACACGTAACAAACACAGAACATCTAGACAACGAAACAAAAGGCAAACACAAACACATGGACATTGGCGCGCCAAGGACAAACAACAAAGAAGGACATCTAAGAGCTACAGAGAAATTCAAGACGTCTCCCGAATTCTCTGTTTCTAGATGAACTCTGAAATAGCCTTTTCATTCTTTTTGTTGACACAGCTCAGAGAGAGGACACCTGTATTTTTAAAACTCTTTCTCTCTCTCTCATATTTAAAATGTAACTTTTCATCTCGTTCATTGGAGATGTAGCGGGCAGCTATTTTAACACTTCAATACCCTGCTTTCTAATTCTTTTTAACCCTGCTCTTTCCACCTGAAGCAGCTTTTAGGCTGCAGGCAATGTCTGTTTAGAACTCTCCTGACCTATGTTTCGCTGTCACCTCCTAGGCAAAATCGGCACTGGGTCAATATCTCATTCACCTAGACTGTCTCCCCCAAAACACTCTTCTTGCAAACACAGCCTCTAATTAACCATCACTAACGCCAGCACACGATCTCGTGGCGGCAGCCGTTTATCTGGCTGGCATCTTTTCTCCTCATCTATCTCTTCATCTGAGTCCTCTGTCTCCGAGGAAGTTAGCCCCTCTGACTCAGAGCTATCATGCCGTAAAAACCCCGGCTCCTTTACCAGATACAGAGGTTTCTTTTTTAGGGCTTTTTCGCCTTTTCTACATTTCTTAACCAGGGCGTTCTTTCCCTGACCTCTCACCCCCTTGGATAGGTCCTTGGGGGGGCCTGATTTCTTTGACATGTCCTTTTTCCCTTTTTCTTTCTGAATTTCTAAGCGCTTCTTTTTCTCTGTTTCTGACATGCTGACCTGTAATCCGTCTACCACTCCCTGGGCCGCCACGAAAACCAGAAGGAAGAGAACTAACGCTGCTAGCACCATAGCGAGAGCTTCTAAAGTTCCTGCCAACTGGGGAGGGAGACGAAATAAATCAAGTCCAAACATGTCTCTCAGAGAGCATTACCTTGTTCTGCGGTTCTGGATTCACTCCACGCGTGGAGGGCGAGTGGAGGGTCTTCTTAAACAGCGCCGGTGATGGTAAATTCTCCCGGGTTTCTCGGCACCAACTGTGAGGCGCGCGTGTAATCGTCTCGCCGGCAAGAACGCACACGCGCACACACACACCAGAATCCTTCCGTATGAACACGTTTATTCCCAAAAACAAAATGGTGGAAGAAGACCCCCAGGCCTGGGAAAGCACTGCTTATATACCCTAGAGCGGTGTATTCACCTCTGATTGGCTGCTTACTCGTTGCGCGCCAAACGCCGTGGGATGGGCTTTAACTTTGGCGGGCTTTTACCATGGCACATGCGCAATTTATTTGTTTACTAGGAAGAATCCCGGATGCTAGGCAAACGTGGCTTCAGTCAGCGCATGCACGGCTTCCTACACTAATGGCCACAACTCAGCAAAGCAAGACTTAGCACAGAGTTGTTGTAAGGACATTGCAGATTCTGGCCTCAACCTCTTCATCTGTAAAATGGAGCTGTGAGTCCTTATTTATTAAAAGATAGGAAAGGGAGGTATGGGTGCTTGCTGCCAAGCCTATGACCCAAGTTCTATCCTTCAGACACACATGGTAAAAGGAGAGAATCTGGTCCCACAGTTTGTTCTCTGACCTCCACCCACACACCTCAGCACACAATAGACAACTGGAATATAGAGTAAAAATTATGAAAAGGGAATATGATCTAATAGCAGGAAACAGGTTCAGCATCACCCGGTTTAGGATGAACAGTTAATAAAGGCATTTCTTTAGAATAAGTAGAAGAATCCATTTCTCTGTATCTTAGAAGAGTCCATGCTCCTAAGACGAGACCTGTTTGTGCTTTAAATTCTTGGAAATTCAAAACCCTGGGGCTGGAGTAATGGCTCAGAGGTTAAGAGCACTGTCTGTTCTTCCAGAGGTCCTGAGTTCAATTCCAGCACCCACATGGTGGCTCACAACCATCTGTAATGGGATCTGATGCTCTCTTTTGATGTGTCTGAGGACAGCGGCAGTGTATTCATATAAATAAAATAAATAAATCTTTAAAAAAGGAAACTCATAACCCTGTTTTTCCTTAAAGGAAACCACATGGTGTAAAATCAAATAGACTACAACTAGGGACCATATAATTGCTCCCACTGGGATTATTTTGAAAGACAGATGGTTAATAATTAACACAGGGCAAGAAGTCAATCTAAAAAACAGAAAAAAGGCTGATCTAAAAGAATCATCCTTGGCATAAAGTCACTGCAGATATGGGCCAGCAGAGAGCAGATGCTGTGAAATTGGTTTACAAGTGATTCTCCATGCTAGGCTCCATGAACATAATTCTCACATAGGGAGTGAGTTACATAAGATGTAGGGTCAAGCTGTGTCTTCTGAACACTCCTTGCTTCACAGGCAAGGACGTGTGGTAAGCATGATCCTCCAGTCCAGTTCAGTGGGATCTGGGTGGTTGCAGGGAGACAGAGAAAGTGACTCTGTGGCTTTTCATCTGTAGGCAGCTTCATCTCCCTGGGCACAGAGAGATCAAGAGGATGTGCCTAGTCCTACAGTGACTTGATGTGACAGGGTGTGTTGGTACCCAGGGCAGGGCTACTCCCACTTCTCAGAGAAGAAGGGGTATGGGAGTAGGAGCTATGTAAGGGGTGGGGACTGGGAGGAGGGGGCTGCGATAAAGATGTAAAGTGAATAAATTAATGGAAAAATATAAATAAAATATAAATAAAAGTAGGGTTGGTGCTGGTTTCAGGGCTAGCCTGGACTACGGAGTGGGCCCCAGTCTCAGACAAAAATAGGCAACAGCACTAGGGATATAGCTCGGTTTTCAGCAATGCTTGCCCCTTGCTCACGAAGCCTGGGTTCCATCTGCACACCTTTGATTCTAGAGCTTGAGAGCTGCAGGAAATGTGATCAGGAGTTCGAGGTCATCCTCTGTTACATAGAGGGTTTGAGGGAAAGCCTGGGTTACATGAGATGCTGTCTCAGTACTACTCCCACCCCCACCACATTAAGAAAGTTCCCTATAACTTTAATTTTTTCAAATCTTATTTTTAATGATGGTTCTTAAAGCTTTAACCTCCCTTGTAGCCCACCACCCACCAGAGATAGTGGAAAAGAAAGGATATGGGGGAAGTGGACCTGTTTAGAAAGGTTCTTTGGAACAACTTTCATCTGCGTTGTCTGGAAATCAGCAGTTCAGTTCACAGGTTAGCAGGCAGCTTGATCCATTTGCAAACACTTCATGGATACACCAGCAGTCCAGTTCAGTAGAGTTGGGTTAGCAACAGTGATGGTCCAAACTAGCAGAGACAGCCAGGCCTCAGCCTCGGCTCCAGTCAGCCGGAGGGACCAACAGGAACACCAAGAGAAATTCCCAGCTGTGCCTCTCTCAGGGAAGTGAAGACCAGTGAAGACGTGAGACCCACTAATGTTGCACAGCTCGCTGTACCAGCAAGTCAAAGTCTGTCTTTGTCACTCCACTGTGTTCTATTTCTACCCTCCAAACATCATGTGTCTTCTACATGTCTTGTTTCAGCATGTGTGTCCAATCAGCCCAAGTCTGCTGAGTCCCAACAAACGCAGCTCAGCTATGCAATGTAAGGAGGACCGAGAAATGTGTGTTGTTAGCAAAGAATCCTTCATCACATGTCCTTTCACATGTTTGCTTTAGCAGAACATCCTCTCCTGTGCCTGCATCAGTGAAATATTCCTTCACAAGACTGCCTTCACCTGTGTCTGCTTCAGGAAAACACTCCCTCATGTGCTGGCCACAGCAAAACACCTTCCAACACAACTGACTCTCCAAAGAACCCTTACGTTTCCGCTTCAGTCTCCAAATCAATAACAAACACAAGTCAGGTACTGGACTGTTGTAGCTCAGTGGTGCTTAGGGAATTTTTAATGCCTACCATTCTAAACTAAAAAACCAAGCATCCTATTTGGTTGAGTCTCTGCTTACCACTTCCCCGTGCTTCGGTCTCTATAAGCAATCTATTCTCCTTTGTCCCAGTGCTGTCAATCAGGCTGCTTACAGCCACTGGCTCACCACACTACATTGGGTGGAGCTGTTTCTTTGGCCTGTTCCTGGCAGTCCTATCTAGGATGAATAGATGTATGTATGTTCATGTCTCCCCAGGAAAAGTCACACAGCAGACATATATATCAGAGACAAAGAGAGACAGGGAGAGGTGAGAGAGATGGAGATGATGGGAAAACAGAGCTGAGAGAGAGAGAGAGAGAGAGAGAGAGAGAGAGAGAGAGAGAGAGAGAG
>NW_021616640.1:7776-21328 GCF_004785775.1 Grammomys surdaster
GAGAGAGAGAGAGAGAGAGAGAGAGAGAGAGAGAGAGAGAGAGAGAGGAGGGAAAGATCTGGCCAGCTCTAGATGAGACAATGATGAGAGAGTGTTGAGTAGGGAACAGGTCAGAGGTGATTTCTGAGCCAGTGTTTGAGGCTGGCTTAAGCAGGACATGGCAGTGCATACCTATAATCTCAGCACCTTGAGGCTTAGGCAAGACTGTGAGTTGGAGACAAGCCTGGACTACATAGTGAGACCCTGTCTTAAAAACAATTAGACTGTCATAGTCTGTTTTATGTTGCCACCACAGACTATCACAGACTGGAAACATAACAGAAGTTGGCTTTTGCTTATTGGTGGGATGTCAAGTAGCACGGTGTTGGCATCTGGTTATGACTTCTGTGCTGTGCCAAGCATAGCATAGTCTATGAGGTGGAGAGTAATTGAGGAAGATACCTCACTGGAGGCTTCTAGATAGGGGCTCTATCATTAAACCACATCCCTAGCCCCTCTCTAGGGGATTCTAGGCAGGGACTCTACCACTGAGCCATGTCCCCAGTCCCTCAGGGCTCTAACATTAAGCCATGTCCCCAGTCCCTCACTGAGGGATTCTAGGCAGGGGCTCTACCATTAAGCCACATCCCCAGCCCCTCACTAAGGGATTCTAGGCAGGGACTCTACCACTGAGCCTCGCACCCAGTCCCTCACTGAAGGATTCTAGGCAGGGGCTCTACCACTGAGCCAAGTCCCCAGTCCCTCACTGGGGACTTCTAAGCAGGGGCCCTACCACTAAGCCACGCCCCAGCCCCTCACTGAGGGATTCTAGGCAGGGGCTCTACCATTAAGCCACATCCCCAGCCCCTCACTAAGGGATTCTAGGCAGGGACTCTACCACTGAGCCTCGCACCCAGTCCCTCACTGAAGGATTCTAGGCAGGGGCTCTACCACTGAGCCAAGTCCCCAGTCCCTCACTGGGGGATTCTAAGCAGGGTCCCTACCAGTAAGCCACGCCCCAACCCCTCACTGGGGGATTCTAGGCAGGGGCTCTACCACTGAGCCACGCCCCCAGTCCCTCACTGAAGGATTCTAAGCAGGGGCTCTACCACTGAGCCACGCCCCCAGTCCCTCACTGGGGGATTCTAGGCAGGGGCTCTACCACTGAGCCATGCCCCCAGTCCCTCACTGGGGACTTCTAAGCAGGGGCTCAACCACTGAGCCATGCCCACAGCCCCTCACTGGGGAGTTCCAGGCAAGTACTTTACCTCAGAACTACATTATTTTTTCCCTATTTTTTTTTGAGACAGGCTCTTGCTCTGTAGTCCAGGCTAGTGTTATACTTGCATCAGTTCTTCAGGCGCCAAAGTTCTGGGCTTACAGGTGTCACTCCTCCTGCCTCTTGACTTTAAATTTATATACATATATTTGAAAGTTTATTTGTGTTTATATTTTTATACTTTGTACCTGTACATGTGTTCGATTGGTCCTTTGAAGGTCAGAATAGAGTATTGGATCCCTGAAAACTGAAGTAACCGATAATTTTTAACTGTTATATGGGTGATGTCAACCAAACCCATGTTCTCTGGAAGAGTATCCAGTGCTCCTAACTTTCAGGAGCCATAATGGGGCAAGCTACAATCAGCAGATGATCATCCTGAAATGCTTGCCTTGGATTATTACATAATCTGTGACAAAGTGAGACCTCATTTAGCAAGGCTGTAAGGGACTTATTTTAGGAAAGATTCCTGCTATCATTATGGTTTTCCTATTATTATTATTAAACATATGCAACAATCACTAAGCAATAGCACACCCCTGTGGAGCAGATCTCTGCAGACCCATGAAGATGTACTGTCTTGTAGTGATGCTATATAGACAAACAGATGACTTCTTAAGTCTTAATGATGATCCTATAAGAATTCCTAAAATCATATCTATGATTATTTAGCTCATTTATAGTGAGACTGCTATTAGGTCTCTTTCTGATAGTCAAAACTGCAGTGAGAACTCTGTCAGTCTCCTAAGTGCCATCAGTTAATTGCCCTTAGATAGTAACCAGACTTTCTCTTGCTCAGAGCACATTCCAATGAGGTTGTAAAACAATTAACCAAAGGACACTAAAAGGGAACCTATTAGTGAAAATATTGCCTGGGTTTATCTATACAAAACTTCACTAATTTCTTAGTTATAGTTTTAAACTTTCAGTGAATCTGTGGAGCTAGACAGGTAATGGATGTTTAGCTAGATAACTGCTCCTAATGGATATGCATGTAAACATTCTGTGTTGTAAACTTCTATTTCAATTAATGATTTCAATTATGGTGTGAACTTGTGATGAACTTTGTAACATGTGACCATGTACTCTGAAAGATGCATAAGTACTGAAGACAGAGACAAAGAGAGTAGTAGTCGTGGTAGTTTTAGGAGAATAGAGTAGTTGTAGATGTACAGGTTCGTTCATCCTTTTCTTTCCTTTTCCCCTGCTTAGAATGTTTTCAATTTGTTAGAATTTTTCCCACTTAGGGCCTTACCACTTTTCTTCTTAGATAGCTTTCATAGGAAACCTTTTACACTTAGTAATAAACTCTATATAATAACTTCTCTAAGTGTCTTTTCTTCCTGTGACCTCAGATTAGCAGACATAAGTCAGAGCCCAGCAGCTCCTGCTGAGAGAGTACAAAGGCTACTTGCCTAATTCTCTGCTATCCTTTGGCTGAGGTGATAAGTGTAAGAAATGGAAGTTTCTGGCATCAGGGGATATCAGAGGGCAGGTCAGCTACAGTGACATAGTAAGTAAACTTTAGTAATGTAGATAAATAAAATTTTATTAAACAACAACCCTGAATACCTCATAAGACCAAAGTCTTACCACAAATCTTGTAAGGCCAAAGGCCTTACCCCGAATCTCATAAAACCAAGTCTTACCCCCCCACACTGATGCTCTTCCATATCCAATCCCCGGCCCCAAGCTTCCTCAAGAAGAACTGACAAGGAGAAGAAAGAAGATCACCTCCTTCTCCTCCCACCAGACAGGAACTGTCTCATGTTAAAGAAGGAAAAACAGAGAAGTTTTGCATTCTTCCCAGAGTCACATAGTGTGGACACTGACCTGCAAAGAAAGGCAGCAAGGCAGAGTTTCTCTTAAAAACTCCATTGGTATCAAGAAACTGCTCAGTTTGGAATGAAGCTGAGTCCTGGAATTGGTCAGGGCCATAGAGGATGGAATGGAGCGATGGGAGAACTGTGGTACCCTGTGGGAGAAGCTGGCACAAGTGATTAAGGCTGCTCACCCAGAGATGGCCTCCTGGCTATGTCCCCCAAACTCTAGTCTACCCAGTCCTAGGGACAGGTGTATGACAGTGTGCCTATGAGGTCTGTTCTCTTGCTGGGTTCCTATAATCTCCCTTTGCAATATGAGCATAATTGTGTCTATCCAATAATGTCAACGAAGTACAGATTGCCTTGTCTTATAATGGGGCCACTAATGGCCCATAACCTCACTGGAGGTGAGCGATGTACCAAATGGCTGAACACACTGATGGTTTTAGCACTATGATGTTGTGATTTTGTAGTTGATGGAAACAAGCTGTGTCTGGCTCACCAGGGGAGAGAGATAGAGAGAGCTGGATATGGCTGGTGCAGAGCATGATCACAGTTAAAAACTCTCAAGCCAAAGAGTAAAGACATGGCCCATTGCTTAAAAACACTGGCTACTCTTGCAGAGGATGCTGGTTTGATTCTCAGCACCCACATGTTGGCTCATGATCCTGTGTAACTCCAGTTCCATGGTGTACATTCCTTCTGGCCTCTGTGGGCACCATACACACACATGGAGCAGGCATTCATGCTGACAAAACAACCTCAAACTGTCCAGCTCCCTCACCCTGTCCCCAGCTCCCTCACCCTGTCTCCAGCTCCCTCACCCTGTCCCCAGCTCCCTCAGCTTGCTGTGTCTCCCTCAGGCAATCTTCAGCTTCCCATGTCTCTATGTGGCACCAGGTACTCACTAAGTACCTACGAAATGCCAGGTCCCGTGATTCCCAGCACTCTACTTCACGATATGTCTGTACCATGAGCATCCTTCAGTTATTCAGATGATGAAGTTTAAGGCTGAATGGTTTGGGAGGGTCACCACAAAATGAGGAAGGTATTAAAGAGTCACATTGTTAGGAAAGTTGAGAAGCACTGTATTAGAAACATACTGCTCTAACCACTCCACTCTGTGTCCTCTGTTTCACCTCTTAAAAACCCTTCAAATCCAATTTGGGCACCACCAGTCTATTGTCTGGGGAGGACTGAGTGTATTATGCTGTGTAAAAGACATCATTCTTCTCCATCATGTTCCCGGGGTTGGAATGAGAAGGTCTGAGCTGACCAGATAAGATTGTGGGTTCATAAAAGTCCAAGGTGGCACCTTGCCAACTTCATACGTGTGCAAAGGTCAGGTGAAGACTGTTGGCCCTCTCTCATGGGGTCAGGAGAGTTTGTACTGTCTCTATCTGACCTCCCCACCTCTGATTTAGCTATCTCTACCCAGACCAGGACTGTCAGTAACAGGTCTGTTTGCCTTTGCAAGCTCTTGCTTGCTTATATCCCCTTCCTTGAAAGATCCCCTCCTCCTTCCTGGTCCCTTACCAGCTGCTTAACCTCTGTGGTGTTCTAAATGAAATGCTCATATGTAAAGTGTAAAGTCACACAAAACAGAAAACTTACAATGCTGGTCTTTCTGGATCTGGGTTACTTCACCCTAGATGATCATGTCTAGTTCAACACAGTTACCTGAACATTTCACAGTTTAATTTTTAAACAGCTGAAAAATATTTCCCTGTGTAAATGAAGCACATTTTCATTATCCATTCATCACTTGATAGGCATCTTGGCAAATTCCAATTTCTGGCTGTTATGAGTAGAGCAACCACAGACATGGGTGAACAAGTTCTGTGGTAAAATACAGAGTCCTTCTGGTACATGCCCAAGAGTGGTATAGCTGGAGTCTTGTGGTAGCTCTACTTTCAGCTTGTTGAGGAACAGCCACAGTGATTCCCACAGTGGCTAGACCAGTTTGCACTCCTGTTATCTGTGAATAAGCACTCCCTGTATCTCAAATCCTGCTGCCATTTGCTTTATTAATCTTGGCCATTCTGGCTGGGGTAAGATGAAGTCTCAAAGTAGTTTCTTCACGTTCTTCCTCCTCCCCCTTTTCTTTTAGAAGAGATTATCTTGAAGCAACTGTCTTGATCTTCTGGCTCTCACAATGTCCCTGTAATGTTCCTTGAGCCTTAAGCACAGAGGTTGTTTTTTTAAGTGTATTTATTGGGGACATGTGAACCACAGTCAGTTGATCTCTGCATGTGAATAGTTGTTTGTTTCTGTAATGATCTCAAATGAGCTTCTTGGTGAAGGGTCAGAGATGTATTTACCCATGGAGAAGTTTGGTTTCTTTTTTCAAAGTACTTTATGTGTATGAATGATTTGCCTGTATGTATGTCTATGTACCACTTGCATGCCTGGACCCCGCAGAAGCCAGAGGAAGGTATCAGGTCTGCTGAGAGTGAAGTTACAGGCAGTTGTGAAGAAACTCGAATGGCCGAGAAGCACCTAAAGAAATGCTCGGCATCCTTAGTCGTCAGGGAAATGCAAAACAAAACAACCCTGAGATTCCATCTCACACCAGTCAGAATGGCTAAGATTAAAAACTCAGGTGATAGTAGATGCTGGCGAGGGTGTGGAGAAAGAGGAACACTCCTCCATTGTTGGTGGGACTGCAAGATGGTGCAACCACTTTGGAAATCAGTGTGGCGGTTCCTCAGAAAATTGGACATAGCATTACCCGAGGATCCAGCTATACCACTCCTAGGCATATACCCAGAAGGTGCTCGAACACATAATAAGGACATATGCTCAACTATGTTCATAGCAGCCTTATTTATAATAGCCAGGAGCTGGAAAGAACCCAGATGTCCTTCAACTGAGGAATGGATTCAAAAAATGTGGTATATTTACACAATGGAGTATTACTCAGCTATTAAAAACAATGAATTCGAGAGGTTCCTAGGTAAATGGATGGAACTAGAAATTATCATCCTGAGTGAGGTAAGCCAATCACAAAAGAACACACATGGCATTCACTCACTGATTATTGGATATTAGCCCAGAACCTTGAAATGCCCAAGATGCAACTCACAGGCCACATGAAGTCCATAAAGAATGAAGACCAAGTGGGGGTGATTCGGTCCTTCTTAGAAGGAGCAACAAAATACTCAAGGGAGCAAATGTGGAGACAAAGCGAGGGACAAAAACTGAAGGAGGGGCCGTCTGAAGACCTTTCCACCTGAGTATCCATCCCATGTGCAGTCACCAAAGGTAGATGCTGATGTGGAAGTCAGGAAGTGCATGCTGATAAGAGCCTGATATGGATGTCTCCTCAGAGGTCTTCAAGAGTCTGACATATTCAGAGGCAGATGCTCACAACTAGCCATTGAAGTGATCATGGGGTTCTCAATGGAGGAGTTAGAGTGAAGACTGAAGGAGCTGAAAGGATTTGTGGCCCCATGAGGAGAGCAACAATACCAACCAACCACAGCTCTCAGGGTCTAAACCACCAGCCTGGGAGCACTTATGGAGGGATCCAGGGCTTTAGCTGAATATATAAGAGTGGAGGGCCCTGCTGGGCACAGGTGGAAGATGAGATCCTTGACCTCATGAAGGCTGGACGCCCCAGGGGGTGGGAGTTTTGAGGGTGGGGAGGTGGGAGTGGGGGTGTAGATAGAGGTTACATCCACAAAGAAGAAGGTGGAGGGGTGAGGGGATTGGGGGTTCCTGGGTGGGTGGGGGATGGGGTAAGGGGACAACATATGAAATGTAAATAAAACATCCAATAAAAAAAAAAAAGATGGTTAGAGCCAGAAGTTGGGGAGGACCAGGGCCAGTGCCTTCTGGACGTGACTGGCCTCTTAGGCGCTCACAGCGCCTGTGCTTGTCTGCACAATATCACGCTGTCCACGCTCCAGCATGGATAGGGGTATGGTTTACACGTTCTTACCCCAGCTGTAGAGCTAGCTACTGGAGTGTCTTCTAGGGGAGGATATAGCCCCGGTAGTGACCATGCTCCAGAGAATGGCCTCATGCTTGTGAGTATATGGAAAGTACAAATTGGACTTTCTGGGCTATGTTTTTAAAGAAAGATGAATTGAGAATGGGTGGGAGGTGGGTGGTCTGGGAGAAGTAGAGGGTGGTAAATTACATTTGTGTACATGGATGCCACTCTCAGTTAAGAAATGTTCTAAAAAAGAATAAGATACTTAGTAATCTGATTTATTTTTCCCATGACTATCACAGGGAAAATTTTTTAGGAATTTACATGTGTGTAATTTCCATGCTTGTCTGTGTGTGGGTGCGTTTATGTGAGCACAACACTCATGGAGGCCAGAGAGGGCATCAACTCCCCTGCAACACGAGGGGCTGGCCTTTGAGAACTGTCGGACATCGATTCAGGGAACCTAATGGGTTTTCTACAAGAGACACGTTCTTGAGTACTGTGCTGCCTCTCTGGCTACTATGAGAAGAGTCTAAGCCTACATTCAAAATAAAAAGCCAGCAACCAAAAAAAAAAAAAAAAGAGAAAAGAAAAATACTTAAGACTAAAGAGGATAAGAAAAGAGGGAAATGAGATGAGGAGAGAACGTATGGGACAAATAAATTGTATTTAGACTTACACCCAATAATGTCTATACCCATTGGTTACAAATTAAAGCTACTAAGAGCATTTCCTGTGCACATAGTGTTCATCATAATTACACCTGGAGAGCCAGTAAGTTATACAGGGAACACGGAATGAAGGAGGCACGTCGATCTGGTAGGTGGTGCCAGTGTCAATGTACAGTTCACATTGCTTACTGCTTGCTAGGGTGTGTTTTTGGAACTGTCCCTTGGTTGTAAGATTTCTAGGGAGTCATGAACGGATATGTATTAACCTCAACTAGGGAAGCACAGCAACAATATTTTTAAACCTTGCAGCTTGGTGAACCAGTGAGTTTATTGGAGGTTACTTACAGGAGCACAAGTAATTCAAAGGCAGCTTTCTCCTCACTACCCCTTCCCAAACCCGCTCTGGCACAGGCAATGATTCATCAAAGTTACATCCTTGGAACAACTTGCAGGCAGGAGGTACACTGGAGAGTACCTCCATCCATATCGGCAGCTGCTTACAGCTTACATAACTTCATAGAGGGCTTTGTGAGTTCTATAATTTTTTTAGTTTTCTGAGACTTATGCCTTTGTGTAGCTACCGTGTTTCCTTCTTCTCTCTTCCTTCTGGGAGAGAATGTTTCAAGTCGCAGTTAATAGTTACATTAACATGTCTAGAGACCCTTGTGTTTAAAGGCTTGGTCCCCAGGCTGGTACTATGGGGCCTTTAAGAGGAGGCCTCAGTGGGAAGACTTTATGGTTGTTCTCACGCTTAGTGAGTAGTGAAACCCTAGTCCCTTTCTCTTCTTTTCTGGGTGAGACCATGAGATGGTCTGCAATATGCTTTTGTTAAGATGTGCTGAATGCCCTGGCTTCATCCTTGGCATCCTCACCTCAGTGAAAGACACTGACCTGCACATATGTTAAATTGATTTTTAACAGTTACAAAAACAATCTGAAGGAGAAATTACATTTCAGCAGGTACTTCTGTAAGATTGGATATCCATTCGCCAGAGAAGGAATGTTGATTCATGCTTGCTGCCATACACAAACACTGACTTGAAATGCATCATAAACAGAGATGAAATGTCAAACTATGAAACTTGTAGAAGTGTCTGACATTTGTGGTTGGGTGTAGGGAAGACATTGACCACACAATTCATGAAGATAAAGGTAAACAGAACTTTATAGCTCTATAAATGACACTGTTGCTGAGTCCCATGATATATGCCTTCAATCCTAGTATCTGGGAAGCAGACGCAGGAGAATCACCATAACTTTGGGACCAGCCTCTTCTATATATCACACACAGGCTCGCCAGGGCTGCACAGTGAAGGGAAATTTTTGTTGTTATTTGAGATGCATCCTGTAACTTGAAATGGTTGCTTCCATGTCCAGTTATCAACTTACAAATTGTTTTTTAAAAAAGGTTTATGGAAGGGACTGTGGCCAGGTTGATAGAGTGATTGCTCAGCATGCATGAAGCTGGAATTCAATCCCCAGCACCCCATAAACTTGGTGGTGGTGCCCACTTGCCTCCTAGCATGTGGAGGTAGAGGCAGAAGGATCAGTTCGAGATCACTTTTGGCTAAAATAGTAAGAAAGTGAGAAAAAAAAAAAAAAAAAAAAAAAGAAAGAAAGAAAGAAAGAAAGAAAGACAGAAAGAAAGAAAGAAAGGAAGGAAGGAAGAAAGAAATGAAGCCAGCATGTGATAAAAGACATCTCATCTCAAAAAGTAACAGAATCCAACATTGCTCACATTTGAAAGTTTCCACCACTTTCCTGTATTACCCAAATGGCACCAAAATCAGCGATAATAGAATTGCCTAGAGAGCAGGCTATCAACATTTATGCTTTGGTAAAGTTATACCTACAAAACTCCTTATTTATAATGTGAAACAGGTTTCTTCTGTAGTTGTAACTTTTTTGGGGGGGGGGGTTAGTGATGATATGACTGATTCTCTCACCTGCTTTGCCCAGGCCAGGGGCAGGCAGCTCTTCTGCCTGCAGAGGCCTGCAAGGGACATCTGGGCCAGTGCTCTTGGATACAGGCCACCAGGACCAGCTCTCAAGCATTGCCTCAGTAAGAGGCAGAGTCAGCTCACCCAGACTCCACAGCTGGTGATGCAGGGCAAGCTCTCTTGTTCTCACATCCTCAGGGGTGGTTCTCCTGAGCCCACACCAACAGGACCAGCTCTACTGGGATGGCCAGAAAAGGTGAGGGGCCAAGGTGAGGAGCCAGTTCTTCTACACTACCTTGGTGAGGGGTGGGTCCAGTTCTCCCACATCCATTTCACTAGGGACCTCCCACCCCTTTTTTTTGAGACAGAGTCTTACTACGTAACCTTGACTGGATGGAACTCACTAGGTAGACCAGGCTAGATTGCAATTTTCGGAGACCCACCTGCCCCTGCATACTGAATGCTGGTATTAAAGGCATTTGTTCCACCACAGGGTCACACATGTTTGTGTGTTTCATCGGTGCTGTGATTTATTTCTCTAAAGCTGCCATCATGAATCCTAGCATCAAATCTGTTAAACTCTCTCAAGTTCTGCTGTGGGGTTTTTGTTTCTGTGCTTACAAACTATTTCCTCTGTGGCCAATCTGTGTACACTATTAAATGCTTACAAAATGCTCTAAAAGTTTTTCTCTTTAAAAGGATCTCTCTCTCTCTCTCTCTCTCTCTCTCTCGATCTCTCTCCCCTATTTCTCCTCTCCTCCTCCCGCCTCTCTCTGTGCATGTGTGTGGTGTGTGTGCTTACACATGTGTGTAGTGTATGTTCATATGCTTCTGTGTAGAGGCCAGATGATGATGTTACTATCTTCCTCAGTTGTTTTCCACTTAATTAATTAATTTAATTCATTGAAACAGGGTCTTTCACTTCACTTCTCTTTCTTCTATAAGTTGCCTTTGTCTCTTCACAGAAATATAAAATAAACTAACATACCAGGAAAATGGTCTACCATTATGGTATGTCATCAACTCTTGTAAAGTTTTAATTTTGAGATAGGGTCTTCCTAAGTTACCCAGGCAAGGATTGATGTTTAATATCAGCCTTCCTAATGCTGAGATGAGAAGAATGGACTGCTCTGCCCATTCTTGGACTCTGCTTTCTTTAACAACACTTTATTTTTCTTTAATGGAGAGAGAGAGAGAGATGGAGAGAGAGGAGGCAGTACCCTTCTTGTGATGTTCAGCCAATGCCTGTCTGGATCCAGGACACAATCTTGAAGAAGTGCACTTCAGTGACTTAGGAGAAAGGTCAGAAAACCATGGTGACTTCAGGCACAGAATCTGTACTTTCCTGACCTTGACACAGTGCCACCATCAACTTGACTGACACCAGGACCTTGCTCCTGCCACGCTGGGTGATCTGGAACTGAAATTGGGTCATCAGCCCAGGATTCCCAGTGGGAGCCATGAATTGCATTCAATGCAGTAACTGACAAAATCTTCACATTTTGGAGAGGTATATTGCCTTCACCTATTGATAGACAGAAGTACAGAGCCTTAACAGAGGTTAACAGCCTTAACAGCCAGACAGAAGTTAAGAGCCTTATCTAAGGCCACACAGTGGATTAGAATTACACTGTACACATGATAGCTGCTTTCCAATCATGACCATCAAGCACTAGAAATATTCCAGATGTGATAGCACACATCTGTAACCCTAGCAATGGGAAATCCAGAGGAGGACATTATGAGGTCAAAGCCAGCCTAGGATATATAGGGGGACCTTGTCTAAGACAAACAAATGAAGAGCCCAACCAATGCATTTAAAATGTTTGATGGTTTGAACCTATTTACTTCAGAAGTTGAGGCAAGTTGACAAGTTAAAGGCCAGTTAGAGCTGCAAACGGAGACCTAAAACAGATAGCTGGATATAGTAGCACAAATCTGTAATCCTTATACTTGGGAGGTTGAGGCAGAAGGACCAGGAGTTCAAAGACAGCCTGGGAAGCAGAGTGAGACTCTTTTCCCCAAATTCCTGCTACAAAACAACTGAGAAGGACTTATTTTCCATTAGTTTCATTGCAGGGAAGGTGCGAAATTTGGGGCTTTGGTCTAGATGTATGAGCTTGTGGTTGTTCCTATATATTACAGATGGAAGAAAGAGAAAGAGGAGGAGAAGGAGGAGGAGGAGGAGGAGGAGGAGGAGGAGGAGGAGGGGGAGGAAAGAGAGAGTGAGAGAGAGAGGGAGAGAGAGAGGTAGTGGAGTGGTGACTCATTAGGTTGACTCCAACAGCCTACTTCTTCCTTGCAAGCTTTACCCGTAAGTGTCCTGCCACCTCCCCAAATAATATCAGTTAGGCACAAAGAGTTGAAGCATGAACTTCTGAGACAGATTTCATGTTCAAAATAGAACACATTGTGAATGGATCAGTGTTATCACTGTAGTGGTGGTCTAGTTAAGAACATTCAATTCCCTTTTTAGCTTTCTTTTTCGTTTTAGCAAGAGTGAAAGTCTTCATGTGCTATAGAACACAATTGGGAGGATGAAGGGAACCATTCCTGAAAAGATGCAATGGTCAGAGACCATCTTAGCTAGACTCTATACTTCTGTGATAAAACACCATGGCAGAAAGCAACTTGGGAAGAAAAGGATTTATTTCCCTTGCACTTTACAGTTTGTCACCCAAGGAAGTCAGGGCAGAAACACAAAGCAGGGACCTGGAGGCAGGAAGTGATGCAGAGTCCATAGAGGGGTGCTTCCTACTAGCTTGCTCATCATGGCTTGCTCAGCCTGTTTTCTTACAGAACCCAGGACAACCTGCCCCAGGGGTAGAAGTTCCCACTGTGAGTTAGGCCCTCCACCATCCAATCACTTACTAAGAAAATGCTCTACAAGCTTGTCTGCAATGTGATCTTAGGCATACATGTTCTCAACTGAAGTTCCCTCCTCTCAAATGACTATAGCTTGTATCATGTTGACACAAAAGCTAGCCAGCCCAGAGACCCGGGGGCCCCAAAGGCTCCTCTGTCAGGTTTCAACCTCTCTCCGTCTGACTCCTGAGCCTCACCACTCCTAAGTCTCTTGCCTCTCCTTCCTTTTCCTCGCCTTTCTCCCATCTGTGGCTGTCACAGGCCAGAGAGTGAAATGGGGACTCTGGAGAAATTACATCTGCAGACTTTTCAAAGACCTGGGCCAGGGAATGGACAGACAGAGACAAGCACAGGATCATGGGACACTATTCTTGTCAACTCAAACATAATCACATTTACACAGGACACAAAGAACATGCAGAGAAGCCTCCATAATTTGAGATTATACATGTGGTATACACCCCAGACATGCAAGAGTAGTCTAGCCAGCATATCTAGATTCAGACGCAGAAATACACATCTGTACATTTATATCAGAAATGACCTTTCATGTGTAAAAGCATACAGCACACACACACACAATCCCATGGCTCAGTAAGTAAATAGACAAAACTGAGCTGACAAGCACACCCCCACCCCCATAAAACATGAGGCATTTTTTCCAGTGCCCTTTTGTCCTGTGTATCTGTTTCATGGAGTCCTTGCCAACATCTACGGCGTGGATAAGGGAATGAGGAGTAAGCAGCCAAAGCAGGAAGCTGCTATGGGTGCTCACACTCTGGACAACGAGAGACAGGAGGCGGGAACATGTGAAGTTGCATAACTGAGTGGAGAGGCAGGTTCAGCATAAAAGGTCCTACTGGGGTGTGCACTGAAGTCAACATTGGTTAGACCAGGACCATGGAGCTCAGTGTCCTGCTCCTCCTCACTCTCCTTGTGGGATTCTTGTTATTCTTAGTCAGGGGACACCCAAAGTCCCGTAGCAATTTCCCACCAGGACCCCGTCCCCTACCCCTCTTGGGGAACCTCTTGCAGATGGACAGAAGAGGCCTCCTCAA
>NW_021616641.1:0-1410 GCF_004785775.1 Grammomys surdaster
TAACTCTTTTAATCGTGTAGATGCTAGACACACTCAAGCTGATGGATGTTAACCCTGACGCAGGCCCTATCCACTCCCCCTACTAGTAAGGTTCCTCCCAACATTGCTGTCCCAGATGTTCACCTTTCTCTTACCCACATTCACAATAGGGAGGGTTTTCTGAATTGTATATATCATCTGATGGGCCTAATCTGCATTGTTATCCTAGATGTGAGGTGACAAATCTGTTTTGAACTGACAATCAGTGATCCTGTGGCTGGTTCCTGAACTCACAGGAACCTTGTATGAATGTGTGGCAGCTTAAGACAATTAGCATGCCTGCCTCATGTACTGGTCACTAGAAGTTTACATAATTTTTCATCTTTAATTGGGAATGATTTAGCACACTTGGTTGGAAGGACAAAATTCAACTGTTGTGTGGGCAGGAGAGATGTGTTCTCTGTTAACTAAATTTGTTGCAGTCTCACAGGATTCACATAACAGCTACTAACCTGATTAACTCAAATTCTGGTGGAATCTGATGCCTGCTTCTCGTCTCTGTGGGAATTGTATGTGTGTGGTACAAAGACATTTAGCAGGCCGAACACCCACATGTTATTATTATTTCTTAATCAATAAATATTAGAATTTTAATTGGTATGTTCTATATAAGTGTTTATTTTATTCACCTTTCCAGTGTAGATTTTATCATGTGTACTACTCTTTATAGGATGTTTTTCTCTTGCATTCTTATTTAATTTAAAAAGATATTGACAGGAATGATCATTTGTAGAGTTTTTGTTTAATGTGGGTAAAGACCTGATCTGATTCAAAAGTTCTGTACAATTAGACTTAGTGCCCATGTTATAACCGCAGCACCCAGGAGCAGAAAGAAAAACATTGAAGAATATCTTCAGGCAGGACACAATTAGTTTGAGATCATCTTGCATCACAGTTTATAACTAAATACATATAGTGAGAACAGCACATAGGCCTTTCCTAGCATCAAATAGTAACACTTGTCAGATGGCTTCTCAATAGTTTTCCAGGGACTTCCCTAGTAATGGATGTCCTTCATAGTCTATGGTATTCTTCTCTTCTTTCTTTTCTGTCTGAACTCACTGTGAATATTGTATGATGAAAGTGGATTTTAAATATCCTAAACTTTTTATACGTATCTTGATTTAAATCAAATTTCCCCTACTCTGTAAACTCTGAAGGCTTCTTTAATTTACACAAAAAGAGAGACCATCTTTTGAAGTTGTGATTTAGAACACATCTCATGCCAGTATCAGTAGAAAGTAGGTAAAGCACTTGACTGACGAAAAAGCTCCTGATGTGGCAGGAACTTCTGTGTTTGTCTGTGTTTTGTGCATGACTGTGTTCTCTCTCTCTCTCTCTCTCTCTCTCTCTCTCTCTCTCTGTTTGTGT
>NW_021616642.1:0-2280 GCF_004785775.1 Grammomys surdaster
GGATCTTAGAAACTATCCAATGTCAAAATACCCATAGTCTAGTCCAGACTCAACTAGGCTCAGAATCTTAAATGTCCTTTTCTCTTCCTGAACTCTCTAAAATTCATAATTTATTCCAGCATCAAGTAAAAGCTTAACATCAGATCACATATGTACAACATCATAGGGTGTATACAAACATTTCAAAACTTCACAGTGATGATAATCCTTCAAATGAAGCCAAAAATACAACTGCAAAAATTTCAATTCCTGTATTGACTTTATTGATGTCCAACTCTTTTCAGGTTTGCAAACTATAATCCACTTATACTGTATAAAGGAAACTGTCACCTTTGTCTTGTGCTGGTTCCAATCCCTTATAGCTGCTTTCCTAAACAGGCATCCCACAGGGTTCACTGAGGATCATCTGGGCTCTTACAAAAAGAACTTGGGTTTCACCTTTCAGTTCTAGTTTCAGTGTGACCATAAGCTCCTGCCAATAGTACTCAACTGTTGCTGCTCTTACTTGTGGTCACCCATTTTACTGGACTCTCAAATACACCCAGTTCTTCTGCTTCTACCAGGCAGCACTTCCACCATGACCCTCTCCTAGGCAGTCTTCAAGGTACCAATCCTCAGCTTCATTGTATAACCCCTTTCAGTCCTTGGACTTCAACAGACACTGAAGCAGCAATTTCCCCAATGGCCTTACCTAGCCACTCACAGGTCCAGGCCTCAACTGCTCTTCAGGATCCCTTCATTCATTCAGTACCATCTGGAAGATTCTTACAAAATATCTGGCTGCCTGCAGGAGGGCTATCTCTGGAACACAGCTTCTTGGTGCTCTCATAAAATACTTCCAATATATTATACATCAACGGTGACAGTTTCTAAGTCACTGGCAATTTCTTAGCTCAAACTAAATTGATTCAGCTATCCAAGTAAACTCTACTATTCTGGATTCTAAAACCATAGCAACATGCCCAAAACTTCCAAGTTCTATCAGTTGCTTGTGCTGGAACACCGCCCCTAGTTCAATGGCATTTATCCCAGCAACCTAGTCTCAATGGTTTGCTCACTGCCTAAGTATTGCTGTCATGGAACATGATCTGTAGACTAACCTTGAAACCAGAGATCTGCTTGACTTACAGACTTGATTTGTGCATCACCTTGCTTGGAACTAAGCTTTTTTTTACCTTTACCAAATAAAGAAAATTATTTTTTTCTTTCTTTGTTCTTGGTTGCCCTTGAACTCAGAAATTATCTTGCCTCTCTCTCTTGGGATTAAAGTTGCATATTATCCTGCATAAACACAAAGCTTTTCAGAGCCAGTATTCTCAAGATCTCTATCCAAAGTTACTGTAATACCATGGCATGATTTGGACCAAAACCCTCTGTTTTCTAGCCCATGATATGGATCTCTGATTTTACTCCCATTCATGGATTTTAGTTCACAACATATGTAGTCATGTTGACAACTGTCAGCAGCCATCCCCGTCCATCTCTTGGCCATTTGAATCAGAATCATATCTTCTTTTCTCCAAATTAAAAAAAAAAAACCGCAGTATTAAAAGGCCTACATAATATAAACCATCCCTTTATTAACTGAAAATCTACAAAGAGAATCGTTGGTTGGGGAGGTTATTTCCCCTTGGTCAATTCTCAGTTCCTTCCATTTAGTATCTTTGGATACATGATTTAACTCCATTCTACTTCCTGATACTCTGTTGTGAACACTATATTTGAACCCCTACATATTGGGATTTGATTACCGATTTTATTCTACTTCCTCATATGTTTCCCATAAGAGTGAACAACAGAACAAAGTCTAATCTAGGTCTCTTTGAGGCTCCCTTTATTAATGGTATTAATTTACATCTCTTTGAATTACCCTCCAGAAAACTGTTAAGACAAGCACACAAGGAAGCCCTATTCTTCACCAAAATACAAAAAGATATTTTCTAAGCCTCATATAAATACTCTTCTCATCTGAAATCTACTGTGGCAAGCCCGTTTATTTAAAATCAGTCTTACCACCACTCTCTGCCCTGCTGCAAGTACTTCAGCATATTAAGCTCCACTTAAAGCATCCAAACTGCCAGAATCGAATTTCCAACAAACAAAAACATGGACAGACCTATCACAATGATAATCCAGTCTCTGGTACCCACTTCTATGTTCGTTAAGGATTCATCACAGTGAAGTGACCCCATGAGTAAGTCAACTCTTATTGAGGATGACAGTCAATTTGGACTGACTTACAACTTAAAGATTCCTTCTATTAACACGATGGCAGAAATT
>NW_021616643.1:0-4304 GCF_004785775.1 Grammomys surdaster
CACCCTCAGAGGATGAGGTAACTCCTCTGAGGACATAAACTAAGTCATATAATACTTCCTCATCTACCACTAATCTCCTCAAGGCACAACTGGGAGATGATTGGTTAAGTGATGAGGAATAACAAGAACTGGATGAAAGAGCAGAGGAGTATGATCTTGCTAAAGGAAGGGATCCTTTACATGATAAAAATCTTTCTAGGACAGAAATAGACGATATTTTTGCCTCAGCTACTGCCCCTTCTACTTTTAAAACAACATCAGCCAAGCTTGACAGAAAAATGCCAATGAATAGGGGATTTTTAGGGGCCAGAAAAGAAGCAAGGCCAAAAGGAGACTTGGACTTTTGATTCCCAGCAACAATTTTTGAAGGAGAGACACCCCAATGGGAACCTCTTCCTTTAAAAACTCTTAAAGAACTACAATGTTCTGTAAAAAGCATTGGGCCGAATGTTTGATACACTCTAGAGATTGTGGAAATGTTGGGTAGCATGTGGATAACTCCTTACGACTGGCATCAGACTAAAGAGTCCACTCTTAGCCCTGCACATTTTATAGTGTGGAGGACTGAATATGAGGATAGAACTTGGAAAGTGGTTCAGAATTTAGCCTTCAAGAAGAAGGAGGATATACTTACAATATCAATGCTCTTGGGTAAAAAAGACTATAACGTCTCCCAGAAATAAGTTGGTTTAGAAAGGGAAGAACTAGAAGAAGTTTCCAAGATAGCAGTAGATACTTGGAGAAGGCTTTCTCTTGTTGATGGAAAGACAACTCTATTAGCAGGAATCAAACAAAAACAAGATGAGCCATATGAAGACTTTGTTACTAAAATGGAGGAAGAGTTACACAGGATGCTTCCTACCTCTGAGAGCTCTTACACATTATAAAAACAACTTGCATGGGAAAATGCCACTATTCTCTGCCAGGAAGTAATTAGACATATCAGAAAAACATTTTATAATGTAAAAAAAAAATACATTAAAGTATCTATACACGATTTAATTATACATAATTAAAGCATGATTATGGTAGTTTGGATGATATAAATGGAGCTTAACATGCTGAAATATTAGCAGCAGGATAGAGAGTGGTGCTAAGTGTGATTTTAAATAAGGGGTGTTGAGACAGTAGATTTCAGAGGAGAGGAATATTCATATGAGGCTTAGAAAATACCTTTTGGTATTTTGGTGAAGAAGAGGGCTTCCTTGTGTGCTTAAGAGTTTTCAGGAGGATAATTTAAAGAGATGTATATTAATAACATTAATTAAGGAAGCCTGAAAGAGACCTAGATTAGACTTTGTTCAGCGGTTCTCTCTGATGGAGAATATTTTGAAGAAGTAAAGTGTGAAAGGAAAAGCGCAAATGGAGGGGTTCAAACATAGTGTTCACAACAGGGTATCAGGAAGTAGAATGGTGTTAAATCATGTATCCAAAGATACTAAATGGAAGTAACAGAGAATTGACCAGGGGGAAATATCCTCCCAAGGTAGGGATTCTCTTTGTAGATTTTCAGTTGAGAAAGGGATGGTTTGTATCATAAAGGCCTTTTAATGCTGCAGTTATTTTTTCATTTGGACAAAAGAAGATATGATTCTGATTCATATGGCCAAGAGATGGACGGGGATGGCTGATGTCAGTTGTCAACATGACTGCATATGTTGTGAACTAAAATCCATAAATGGGAGAAAAATCAGAGATCCAGATCATGGGCCAGAAAACAGAGGGTTTTGGTCCAAATCATGCCATGGTATTACAGTAATTTGGATAGAGATCTTGAGAATACTGGCTCTGAAAAGCTTTGTGTTTATGCATGATAGCATACAATTTTAATCCCAAGAGAGAGAGGCAAGGTGATTTCTGAGTTCAAGGGCAACCAAGAACAAAGAAATAAAAGAATAGTTTTCTTTATTTGGCAAAGGTAAAGAAAAGATTAGTTCCAAGCAAGGTGGTACACAAATCAAGAGTGTGAGACAAGCAGATCTCTGGTTTCAAAGTTAGTCTACAGATCATGTTCCATGACAGCAGTACTTAGGCAGTGAGCAAACCATTGAGACTAGGTTGCTGGGATACATGCCATTGAAATAGGGGTGTGTTCCAGCACCAACAAATAATAGAACTTGGAAGTTTTGGGCATGTTGCTATGGCTTTAGAATCCAGATTTTAGAGTTTACTTAGACAGCTGAGTCAAGTTGATTTGAGCTAAGAAATTGCCAGTGACTTAGAAAATGTCATCGTTGATGTATAATATATTGGAAGTATTTTATGAGAGCACCAAGAAGCTGTGTTCCAGAGATAGCCCTCCTGCAGGCAGCCAGATAATTTGTAGGAATCTTCCAGGTTGTACTGAAGGAATTAAGGGATCCTGAAGAGCAGCTGAGGCCTGGACCTGTGAATGGATAGGTATGGCCATTGGGGAAATTGCTGCTTCAGTGTCTGTTGAAGCCCAAGGACTGAAAGGGGTTATACAATGTAGTTGAGGATTGGTACCTTGAAGACTCCCTAGGAGAGGCTCATGGTGAAAGTGCTGCCTGGTGGAAGCAGAAGAACTGGGTGTATTTGAGAGTCCAGTAAAATGGAATGACCACATGGAAGAACAGCAAAGGTGGAGTACTATTGGCAGGAGCTTATGGTCACACAGAAGCTAGACCTGCAAGGTGAAATCCAAGCTCTTTATGTAAGAGTCCAGATGATCCTAAGTGAACCCTGTGGGATGCCTGTTGAGGAAAGCAGCTATCAGGGATTGGAACCAGCACAAGACAAAGGTGACAGTTTCTTTTATACAGCACAAGTGGATTATAGTTTGCAAACCTGAAAAGAGTTGGACATCAGTAAAGTCAATGCAGGAATTGAAGTTTTTGCAGTTGGATTTTTGGCTTCATTTGAAGGAGTATCATCACTGTGAAGTTTTGAAATGTTTCTATATACCCTATGATGTTGTACATATGTGATCTGATGTTAAGCGTTTATTTGATGCTGTACTGAATTATGAATATTAGAGAGTTCAGGAAGAGAAAAGGACATTTAGGATTCTGAGCTTTGTTTAGTCTGGAATAGACTATGAGTATTTTGGCATTGGATAGTTTCTAAGGTCCTTTGGCTTGGTATAGCACACATAATCTCTTATTTTTTCTTTGCAGAGACAAATTAGTGCCAGGGAATGGTTGTGATTGTTTCACTGTGCTTAGCCTACATGAATTTAGCACTAATCAGATATGTGGCCTTCCTGAGGATTGGGTTGCTTTGTCATAGGAAGTATGTCACAATGGAGGATTTATGAAAATCTCAGGTCAGGCCAGCTTGGTTAAAACCATCCTCCTGGCAGCCTGTGGAACAGAATAACCTGCCTACCTTGGCGCCTTTAGCACTATGTCATCCTGAATGGTGTCCAAATTTCTGCCATCCTGTTAATAGAAGGAATCTTTCAGTTGTAAGTCAGCCCAAATTGACTGTCATCCTCAATAAGAGTTGTCTTGCTCATGGGATCTTATCACTGTCTTGAATCCTTAAGTATCATAGAAAGGGGTACCAGAGACTGGGGTATCATTGTGATAGGTCTATCCATGTTTTTGTTTGTAAGAAATTCGATTTTGGCAGTTTGGATGCATTAAATGAGGCTTAATATGCTGAAGTATTAGCAGCAGGGCCGAGAGTGGTGCTAAGACAGATTTTAAATGAGGGGACTTGGCACAGTAGATTTCAGACAAGAGGATTATTAATATGAGGCTTAGAAAATATCTTTTGGTATTTTGGTGAAGATTAGGGCTTGCTTGTGTGCTTGTCTTAAGAGATTTCTGGAGGGTAAATTAAAGAGATGTAAATTAATACCATTAATAAAGGGAGCCACAAAGAGACCAAGATTAGACTTTGTTCTGTTGTTCACTCTTTTGGGAAACATTTCAAGTAGGAAACCAATAGCCCAAAAGGAGGGGATCAATTATACTGTTCACAACAGGGTACCAGGAAGTAGAATGGTGTTTTATCATGTATCCAATGATACAAAATGGAAGGAACTGAGAATTGAGTAGGGGGAAATATCCTCCCCAGCTAGGGATTCTCTTTGTAGATTTTCAGTTGAGAAAGGGATGGTTTATATTATATAGGCCTCTTAATGTTGCAGTTACTTTTTTTTCATTTGGACAAAAGAAGATATGATTCTGATTCAAATGGCCAAGACATGGACAGGGATGGCTGTGGTCAGTTGTCAACATGACTACATATGTTGTGAACTAATGTCCATAAATGGGAGAAAAAGAAGAGATCCAGATTAAGGGCTAGAAAACGGAGGGTTTTGGTCCAAATCATGC
>NW_021616644.1:0-10500 GCF_004785775.1 Grammomys surdaster
GCTTATAATAGAGTCTTACTATAGAGTTTATTGCACTAATTTAGTTATTATGAACAGGACTTTGTTGCATCCTTTGGTTGAATTATGTTTTTGTCAGTTTAAATATTCTTTCAGTAATTTTGCAGACCTACTGATTGGGTGAATTGAATATGATGATGCTTGTGATTTTATATCCTTTTTGCATACTGGATGGTACGGCCATGTCAGATGGATTAGGAACATGCATTCTCTCTATTATGGATGCAGACTTTGCACTCTATTGTGACTTCTATTGAAATGCCATCCTGATCTGTGGCAGTCTTTTGGATGTCAGTTGCTGTGCATGATCAGTGTGCTAGGATTCATAAAGGACTAATTTTATCAAGCCAACTAATCAGACACTCAGGTCCTTGAATATTGTTGAATTTTCTATTGCCATATTTTAGAAATGAGCCTCTATGTAGTTCTTCACAGAGACATACTTCATGTTGCAGTATTTGTTAACTTTCTCTTTTTGTCTAAAACTCATATTATTGACTTGACATGGTAGAAATAATACACACCACACACCACACACCACAGTGTCCTTCCTGATTATTAAGAAAATCTTTGACTTCTTTTTTCTTTTAGGATATTCTGTAGGCTGGCAATCTTAACATATTCACTATAATACTACAGGAGTATTTAAAATAAAATTTAGCTTCCATGTTTAACAGATATTATTGCATAGTTTCCTTCACATTTGTTGTCTGTTCATTTCTTGCTGATATCAGATATCTTATACCAAGTTGAGCTATTAGAGCATGTGGTAATCTCTATCCCATCTTCATTTTATAGAATACTATTAAAAGTACTGGTGATGTATATTCATTATATGATTGAAATCATTTGTTAATGAAATATTCTTGTACTGATTGTTTCCCATTAATTGGATGCAGTTAATTGTTTCTTAAATAACTTGAAACTTTGTGTGATTCAACACAGAAGCAAAATTTATTCAAAGCATTGAAGCAGTTATGAGTATCTACAGTTATCACTCTATGTTGATGTTAAGAATTCACCTTCAATGACTGAGATTATAAATATCAAATATCTCATTGATTAACCACATATATTTACAAGACAATGTGATGACCATTGTACACCCATATACCAAAATCATAACTTCAGTTTCTTCCTTACAATTTATGAACATCTCAGTCAGTTATAATTACCCTGATTTATGTAGAAAATGAACATTCCATTTAATCTATGAAAAAGTCTGACTGATTATTACTTAATTATATATAGGATTTTCACACAATGTGTCATAATTGTCATGACATGCTACTCATTAAGACTCAAATTACTACATAGCCACACAGGTTTACTGAAGTTAATTCTTGTAAGCTGTTCTTTAAAGTGTTCAAACCATTAAACCCAGTTTGTAATAAAAAGTCCTATATTCACTTCCAAGCTTTATTGCCCCCATATACTGAGCCATAGTAATAAGAATACCCAAAAAAGGAATCTCTATATTCTACATAAATTTTACACTTGAAGGACCTATAGTGTCTGAACCAATGGAAGAAGCATGTGCCTCCCACCATGCACAGCCTTCCTGTCTAACAGGATATCTGCCATAACTAGAAACACAGGTGAGACCCCCCTCCCCAATATCCCCACCAGCTGGGACCCACAAACCTACAGAACCCAGCACACATGGAATCTATCTGCATGAGTCCCATTGAACTTCCAATCTACACCTCCACCTGAACCCAAGAATAATCCACAAGCCTGCCATGAACCTCAAAGCCAGTCTGTCTCCCAGGAGGATTACCCTAAACAGGGACACCAGGACACAGGGACACAGGAACACAGGGGCAAAGGAAAACAGGGACACAGGAGGCTTGCATAAATCACAGAAAGTGGAGGCTTTCCCTAACCAGAGATAACACTGCCTGCCTCCCAGAAGACCTAATCAAAGCAAGGTCACAAAGCTCTACCTGGCTCCAAGGAGGCCTGCTATAGTCTGAAAAATCCAGGCCAGTTAACACCAGAGATAAATAAATGGCAAAAGGAAAATTCAAGAACATAAGCAAAAAAAGGCAATATAAATTGGCACCATCAAAAACCAGTTCTCCTACTACAGCAAGCCCTGGATGTCCTAACTCACCTGTAGAGAAAGATTCTTACCTAAAATCCCATCTCATGAAGATGATAATGCCTTAAATGAAGGCATTGAAGGATGATATAAATAACACACACAAAATTACAGAAAACACAGTCTGACAGGTAGAAGCTCTTAAAGAGAAAACAAATCCCTTTAAAAAAAAAAAAGGAAAATACAATCAAGCTGATGACAGAATTGTACAAAACTCTTTAAGACCTAAAATTAAAAGTAGAAACAATAAAGAAATTACAAAAGAGGCAACCCTGGAGATGGAAAAGCTAGGAAAGAAATCAAGAGCCATAGATATAAGAATCATCAAAAAAATATAATGGATGGAAGAGAGAATCTTAGGCATAGAAGATACCATACAAGATATCAACACATCAGTCAAAGAAAATACAAAGTGTAAAAGTTCCTAATCCAAAACATACAGGAAGTTTGGGACAAAAATGAAAAAAAAAACAAAAACCTAAGAATATTAGGAATGGAAGATGATGAAGATTCCCAGTACAGAGGGCCAGAAAACATCTTCAACAAAATCATAGAAGAAAACTTCCCTAACCTAAAGAAAGATGTGATAAATAAACAAGAAACCCATAGAACACTGAATGAATTTGACCAGAAAGGATGATCTTCCCACCACATAATAATAAATACATTAAACATACAGAAGAAAGAAAGAACATTAAAGGATGTATGTGAAAAGGGCTATGTACCATATAAAGGCAGACACATAATAAATAGAACAGATTCCTCAACAGAGACTCTAAAAGCCTAAGACCTTAGATCGATGTCATACAGACCCTAAGAGACCACAGATGCCAGCCCAGGCTACTATACCCAGCAAAACTCTCTATCAACACAGATGGACAAACAAGAATATTCCAAGACTAAATCAAATTTAAACAGTATTGTTCTACTAAACCAGCCCTACTTAGGATACTAGGAGGAAAACTGCAACATCAGGAAGGTAACTACACCTAAGAAAACACAAAAAATTAATCATATCACAACAAACCCTAAAGAAGAGAAACACACAAACACACACACACACACACACACACACACACACACACTGCTCTCCAACAACAAAAATAACAGGAAAAAAAATCATTATTCTTTAATCTGCCTCATATTAATGGATTCAATTGCCCAATGAAAAGACACAGCTAACAGGATAGATACATAAACAGGATCTGTAATTTTGAGGCATACAAGAAATACACCACAGTGACAAAAACAGAGACAAAAGGAGTAAAGGTTTAGAGAAAAGTTCTCCATGAAACAATCCCAAGAAAAATCTGACATCCCCATTGTAATATCCAATAAAATAGACATTCAACCAAAAGTAACGAACAGACATAAGGAAGGAGTCTTCATATTCATTAAAGGAAAAATCCACCTAGTTTAAGTCTCAATTGTAACCTTATATGCCCGAAATGTTTTTAAAAGAAACCTTACTCAAGCGTAAAATACACATAAAAGCTCACACAATAATAGCGAAAATATTCAGCACCCCATTCTCACCAATGGAGAAATCATTGAAACAGAAACTAAAGTGAGACACAATGGAACCGAAGTTTTGAATCAACTGGATTTAACAGATATCTACAGAACATGACTATCCTCTAAGAGGCACTACCAGCACCTGACTGAGACCGATGGAGGCACTTACAGACAACCATTGTACTGAGACAGGGGATCCTAATGGAAGAGTTAGTGTAAGGACTGAAGGAACTGAAAAGGATTGCAACCCCATAGGAAGAACAACAGTATCAACTAATTGGACCTCTCGGTGCTCCCAGAGACTGAACCACCAACAAAGGAATATACATGGGCTCGTCCATGGCCCCCACTACATCTGTAAAAGAGGACTGACATGTCTGACCTCAATGGGAGAACATGCACTTGGTCCTGTGGAGGCTTGATGACCCAGAGAAGGGAGATCTTAAAGGAGTAAGATGGGTGTGGTAGGAGGGTCGGGGAGCACCCTCTTAGAGGCAGATGAGGGAGAGGAGAGAGGGGGTTCTGGGTTAGTGGATGGGAGAACCAGGAAGGGGAACAATGTTTGAAATGTAAATGAATAAAATAATAAAAGAACAAAATTAAAAACGAACAAACAAAAAAAGAAAGCAGAGAGAGAGGAAAAAAAAAACAAAATTTACTGTTGGGTAGGTAGGTAGGTGGGGAGGAACAGGAATGAATTGGGAGAGGGGGAAAAACTTCAAAATATATTGTATGGAAAACTTTCAATATAATATCTTATCTGGAAAAGAAATTATTTGCTTGATTATTAAATTGTAGAAATATGCTTTCATTAAATGATTTTCAGGAATTAATATGAACTTCTTTCTGGACAGATGCAGACATAATGTTCCTCAACTTTCAGGCTCTGGACCACATGAAATGTGGGTATTTTTATTAGCGGTTGGATACCTTCTCTATTGGAATAATTGATGAGAGAGAGCACACTTTGCTGTGAATAATGTTTTAAAATGGGGTTCTATATTTAATTTTTATATACGCACACAGTAAAATTATTAACTTTGGTCGTTTTCGTAGGAAAGACCATGTCAGATTCAGAATCTCTGTTCATGGGATTATTATCCCTATCCTTACATTTGCAGCAGACAATGGTGTTTTTTTGATATAAGAATTAGGTTAACACTTGGAAGCTACACAGTATCGACAATTAGATCATTCGTGAAAGTCACGATAGTTCTCTGAAAAAAAATCTATCAAGTTTTAACTCTGCCATGACAGAAGGAAAAGATATAGTGCAGCAAGGAAACACAGAATGGATCCCAGGTTACCAGCCCGAGCCTCCATACTTACCTTGTCGACTCACTGCTTCATCGACTCTTTGCTGCTCTCCATCTCGCACTGAGATGCTGAACTGTCTGCTAATATTCTTATTTTCAGTTTTTGAGACAGGACCTGTGTATGTAGCACAGTCTAGATCAAATTTTCCTATTCTATGTTAACACATCCAAGATCCACATTTCATATTACATGATACCTAGTCCTAGATCCAAATTTCACATTCCATGTTGACTAGTCGTCGATCCAAATTTTATATTATATGTTAACTAATCCAAATCCAGATTTCATATTCTATATTAACCAGTCCTAGACAAAAATATCTAATTCCATGTTAACTAGTCCTAGATCCAAATATCATATCCCATGTGCACTAGTCCTAGATCAAAATTTCCAATTCCACGTTAACTCGTCCTAGATCACAACTTCATATTCCATGTGAAATTGTTCAAAGTATAACATGAATCTTGATCCTAAAAGAGCATTAGACAGAAATGAATTCATGCTATCATTAAAGAGAATTTTTAGTAAAGTAATCTTTAATTGTGTGCAGAGTGATTTCTCCCTGGGAAGGCATATTAATTCTGAGACAGCTGTATCTTCAGCCTTTTAGAAAAATGATTCCAAGAAAAGCTATGTTAACTCAAGTCAGCTTGTTGCCAGTCTGTTGCTCCCCTGGGAAGTTACCTTGCTTTCCCCTTGAATGAACTTCTTGAGTTTTTTAGTTAAAAGGCTGAACCACAACAGAGATTTAAATTACCCATTGGAGTCAAGTAGTGAACTGCCCATTGCAGCAACAGGAAAAGGATTTGCATGTGAAGCATGGCTTCTGCCTTCAGACCAGAACATGAGGAACAGGTTATTGTGTCCACTGCACAGTGAAATAGGACAGGCAATAGCTACATCACAGATTAAAGTTTTAGGGAGTCAGTTGTAGGGGAGCACTATAATGAAGAGCTGATACAAGCAGGGTGAGTGATTTTGTAATTTCCCAGTATATATTAATTCATGTATGTGAAGAAAAACAGACCAGATTGTGGGGGTGTACAATTTGGGTATGTTAACTTGAGTCAGTGGATATTGAATTACCAATTAGGACACTGTCCTGTGGAGATATGTGGAATGCTCACTGATACAGTTAAGTCAGCTCAGAAATTTGAGACACAAACCATTGGCTGTGCTGTTTGTTAGCAGTAACATTGCACATAGGGACAAGGTCTTATTAATGCCATTCTCCCTACTAGGGAACATCTGCTGTTTTTCAAAGTTAGTATAACTATGTATTTTTCAAATATATTTATCCTTTTAAGAAGTCAATTGTTGGTGTTGCTTCTTGAATTTCATTTTCTTTATGTATCACTGCTCTAATCTATTGTTTGTTTCTATTCTCCAAAGTTTCCTCATCATTAAGAATTTCATTCCTTTCGCTAAGAGGCTTTGATATTTATTTCTGTTTAGAGCAGTGTCCTCTATAGCTGAGACTTTGGTCATTATATGTAGTCAAGGCTTGATTTGACGACCTAATCCTGCCTCTGCTGTACTATGCCTTCAAATCAGTTATACATTTCCTTTCAGGCTGGGCTCTATTGCTCAATGTGAAGGAAAAGACACTAGTGAATGAGTGTCCTCTAACCTCCATGGCTTTTTTTTTGTGGGAATTACAAATAAAGAGGGACCTGTGTAACAATTGAGTTTCCTTGAAAAACTCTGAAGCTGGTGGAGTCACAGTACAGAAAGGCTGTGGAGGAAAGAAATTGGGAGCTTTCCTGTTTTGACAGTAGTTGGCTTTAGTAATGAGTACTCAGGTAATCAATTTAAGATGGTCAATAAAAGTCAAAACTGGCCATTTTGGGAAGTTCACACACCAGGGCAATCAAGAAACTGGATGTAAAACTGAATTTATTTCTAGAAACCAAATTTCTGTAGCTACACTTATTCAACCATCACAGAAGGTCTATACAAACTGGTGTTGCTGTGCATAACAGGATTGTTATATTTTTGTCTGAAAGTGCACAACTTGAGAGAAAAGGTATGAATAATATTTGGTGTGCACTAATACATATGTCTAGTCCTTGAACAATATTGAAACATAAAGCCTATTCAAATTTTTAAGTAATTTGTGAGATTATTACTAATCATTTGAGCCTACTCATTTCTTCTTACTGCTAAGTCCCAAACCCTGGGACACATGGCTGAGGTGCCTGTCTACCAAATAAAAGCAGATGTGGCTGTCAGTCCTGCATGACATTCCTCAATTCCTACCTGTTACTAGGTGTGCCCGGTAGAATTGCCCTCTAGCCCAGGGGTTGGTCTGTCTCTCAACTGCCTTTCCTTATGTAATCCCACCATTTTGTTAATTGGTGTTTTTTATCTATCATTTACCCTCCTGACTGATAGGTTATTTCTCTTCACTGGTGATAGGTTATTCCTTTGCCTTTGAAATAATCCAGATTTGATTACATTAAATGCAGGTTTATTGGGGAAGTCACTTTGGGAGGGGTGGTTTGAGGGGAAGAGAAAGACTGAAAGGGTCTATGCACAGACAGAGAAGGGAAGGAAAAGAGCAAGAGGAGATCCAAATGTCTGGATTGTATAGGAAAGAGCCTCCATGAGAAGTCATCCCAGCCCCTAGGCTGGAAAGTCCAGGGAACTTTGGGGCAGGTTATGCCAGATATGGACTAAGGGGTGCTGGGAATACCTGGAGGCCAGGTCTGCTATAATATGTAAAATATACACCTCAGTCCCTTGTCTAGAACACTGACCTCATGATCTGATTCTACTCTCTATCCTCTACCCTCTTCTCTCTCCTTACTTGGTTTGGATCATGGCCAATCTGAAATTTCCCAGATGCCCCTATGTCTTGCTATGCTTTCCCTTTTATCTACAATAAAATGTCTACTGCACCATAACAAGGAGAAGCCATGCCTTTTCATTTCTTTTGTTTGTTTGTTTGTTTGTTTGTTTGTTTGTTTTTCGAGACAGGGTTTCTCTGTGTAACCCTGGCTGTCCTGGACCTCACTCTGTAGACAAGGCTGGCCTCAAACTCAGAAATCCACCTGGCTCTGCCTCCCAAATGCTGGGATTAAAGGAGTGTCCCACGACTGCCCGCCCATGACTTTTCATTTCCATTTTCACTCACCTCTCATTGACCGATTCTTGCTTTCAAATTATTGGCCACATTTTGCTTTAATTGTGGTTACTGTTTGATTTGACAGAAGTTTGGCTACAGGACTTCCCAGCTACCAGGTAGAGATGGCTCCACTGTAATATTGAGTATGTAATGTAATGTGCATACAAAGGACTCTGTGCCTTGGAAGAGTAACAGGAAGTACTCTGGGAGACTGGAAAGTTCTACTAAAATAAAAATATCCCAGAGTAGGGCTCTGTCTGTCCCTAGGGTGGAAGGGCAGAACTTGGAAGGCCTCAGCTGTCTGAGTCATTTGATCTCTGATTCCCTAGTAGAGGAGCTACTTCTGTCCTTAGGCCCAGCTTGGTTTTCTAAGCTAACGAGGGGCTCTGGGCAGGCCTGGCAATCAGGAGCACCAGTGGGAGTTAGCTTGCAGGTTCTTTCCAGGACTGTCCTGATAGAGCTGTAGAGAGCAGCAAGGGAGACCACGAGCCATGTCATGGTGAGTATGAGGGGCACTGTCCCCAGGGCAGGAGGTCTGCTGAGTCCTAATCTGATTGGATTGAAATAGCCTGTGGGTGAGACTGTGGTTCAATTGGTCCATGTGTTGACTTGGGCAGAGGCCCTTGGCCTTTTACCCTACCTGAGTGTGGATTCGCTGGATGAGTGGGTGAAAGGGTGGATGGGATGAGATGTGACAGCAAGACACTGAAGCCCTGGCAGTTAACGTCTTATAATATCACTTTCCATTGTGCACACACAAGCATTGCTTTGCTGTGCAGTAGGAAGTCATACTGGAAATCTGAAGGTCTGGTTTCTAGAAGGTTTGAATTCATTTCTTATTCAGTTTTCTGTGACAACTTTTATAAATAGTTGTGAAATTAGTATAAAGGAGGTGATGGGGATCATCCTTTGGTAATACTTGGTCAGAATCCTTTCACCTTTCCACTAACACCATGTACCTTGGCATGATTCAGGGTAGAAAATGAGTTGCAGAGATGCAGAGATTTCCTAGGTGTGCATGGTGGTGGAAAAGTGTTATACTTGAAGTAAAATTGCACATATTTAGTGTATGTATCTGATGCATTTGGAAATATTACCTACATCCATATAACATCATTACCTACCACAAAAAAAAAAAAAACAACCAGGAAACCACGTTCTCTATGGATTCTTTTTTGAACAATTTATTTATTGATTTTATTGTTTATTTATTTATTTATTTACTTATTTATTTATTTATTTATATGTATGTGAGTACACTGTGGCTGTCTTCAGAAACACTACATGAGAGCATCAGATCTCATTACAGATGGTTGTGAGCCACCATGTGGTTGCTGGGAACTGAACTCAGGACCCTGGAAGGGCAGTCAGGGCTCTTAACCACTGAGCCATCTATACAGCCCCTTTCTCTATGCATTCTTATTCTACCATGTTTATGTGTGTCTATAGTATACAGAGTTCTCATGAAATGACACACTTGCTATGAATCCCAGAAATGTCTTCAGCATATTTGCCAGGCACTTGAAAGTAACTTAAAGAAGTATCAGAATTCTCATGCTTGTTGCATTTAAATTCACGGTGGCCTAAATTATTAAATAACCTAACTTCTCATTAGTAGATGACAACCTGCATGCCTCAGGAGGACCCTGAGCTATATGAACAAAGTCAATGGCAATGGTTAGAGGATTGTACACTTATAAAGGATTATACTCTCACAATCAGTGCTGTATCCCTTACAAAACAGCATGTAATTACAGCTTAGGCACTGTCAATCTGCCCAATTCTTTCTCCCATCTGATTTTAATATGTAATGCACTCTCATTTGTCAGGTGAACATTAGAGTTACAGCCACTTTGTCTACACTGCCGGTAGCAATAGAAAATGAAGGGCAGAAAGAACACAAAATCTAGCTGACAAAATCACCTTTAAATGGTTGTTATAACATTTTTAAGTTGGTTTATGACTTTTTTGTAGCAAGAATAGTTTCAGAGATGAAAAGCAAATGTGCTCTTATAGATAGGATACACTAAAAACACAGACCTGCTTTATTTTGATGGTCTGAGAGCTTTCTGCCAATGAAACATATTGCAGGAAAAAGGGAAAATGACATTAAGTAACAGACTGAATTTTTTGTTTGAATTTAAAGAATGATAATAAATTATAGTTGAATCAAAATGTAATAGTCTTTGTAACAGTCATTTATGGTCTTTTTTATGTTGATTTGCTTGGTTTTTTTTGTTTTTTTGATCAAAAGCCAAACCGAGATGGTGACACTTTGATTCTTGTTTTGAAGAATGTGTTTAAACATTTAGCATTTTTATATATCAGTTTGTATATGTTTAACATAATATAAAATTAATGTAGACATACTGTATGATATTACATATGTCATTTAATTTATTTTTATACTTGTTTAAAC
>NW_021616645.1:0-412 GCF_004785775.1 Grammomys surdaster
GAAACTCCTGACTAGGCAAGCATTTATACCTGCTGACTGAGACACTCACTGGCCTAGTACTGCATAATCTCTGAAATTCTAAGTTATTTGTCATTCAAATAGATCACTGAGTGCCATTCGTGTACGTGTGTCTGTCTGTGTGTATACACATGTATTATCATATACACACATGTACAAACACACGAGTATAATATTCATATACTCGCATGTAGAATGCACACACAAGTATATACACAGGCATGTACATGGGAGGCATCACATGAATACCAGGCTGATCACAAATTCATCATGAAATTAAGCATCAATTTGAACTCTGTTCCACCTGACTCTGAAAAGATTTTTCACATGATGGGACATGTCACTGAACCAGTACTGAATAATTTCTAAAAACTCTAAGTCACATATAATTCAA
>NW_021616645.1:422-1736 GCF_004785775.1 Grammomys surdaster
TACTCCGATCCTACTGAGCCTGGCAAGCTTTTTCACCTTGCGAGGGAGACTTGTCAACCAGGCCAAGAACTGCATAATCAATAAAACCCTGAGTCACATATCATTGAAATGGTTCGTTGAGTGCTGTGGGTGTGTGTGTGTATGTGTGTGTGTGTTTGCCCATGTATATTTATATACACACATGTACAAGGACACACATTTATACACATATACACATACATAGGAGACATTACATGAATCACAGAATGATGTCTAAGTCCCATGAAGTTAAGGATGAATTTGATCTCTAATCCTCCTGACTTTGGCAACCAGGCCCAGAAATGCATAATTACTAAAACCCTTAAAAAAAGTCAGATGTCATTCAAATGGATCAATGAGTGCCATTTGTGTGTGTATGTGTGTCTGTCTGTGTATATACACATGTATCATCATATACACACATGTACAACACACAAGTATAATATTCTTATACATGCATGTACATGTATACATAAGTGTGTGTATATATAAATGCATATATAGGAGGCATCTCATGAATCCCAGGCTGATCACAAATTCATCATGAAATTAAGCAAGAATTTGAGCTCTGATCCTCCTGACTTGAAGAGCTTTTCACATGGTGAGTGAGACATGTCACTGGAACAGTACTGCATACTCTCTAAAACTCTAAGTCACATACAATTCAAATGGATTCATAAGTGTTTATGTCTCTGTGTGTGTGTGTGTGTGTGAATGGGCATGTATGCATGCATGTGTATTTATGTATGTATGTATATGTAGAGTTATATACACACATATACAAGCACACACAACTATACACACATGCACCTACATAGGAGGCATCCCATGAATCACAGGCTGATATCTAACTCATCATAAAGTTAAGCATGAATTTGAACTCTGAAACTCCTGACTAGGCAAGCATTTATACCTGCTGACTGAGACACTCACTGGCCTAGTACTGCATAATCTCTGAAATTCTAAGTTATTTGTCATTCAAATAGATCACTGAGTGCCATTCGTGTACGTGTGTCTGTCTGTGTGTATACACATGTATTATCATATACACACATGTACAAACACACGAGTATAATATTCATATACTCGCATGTAGAATGCACACACAAGTATATACACAGGCATGTACATGGGAGGCATCACATGAATACCAGGCTGATCACAAATTCATCATGAAATTAAGCATCAATTTGAACTCTGTTCCACCTGACTCTGAAAAGATTTTTCACATGATGGGACATGTCACTGAACCAGTACTGAATAATTTCTAAAAACTCTAAGTCACATATAATTCAA
>NW_021616646.1:0-6332 GCF_004785775.1 Grammomys surdaster
ACTCTGTTGTACTTGCAGGTGGGAGTATCGCATGGCTATCATCTTAGGGGCTCTACACAGCAGCTTACTGAAACAGATGCAGACAGCAAGAGTCAAAGTTTGCATGGTGCTTTGGGACTATTATGGAAGAACAAGAGCAAGGATTTCAGTCCCTAAAGGGATAGGATCTCCACAGGAAGGTCAATGGAATCAACTAACCTGGACCTTTAGGGCTCTTGGAGACAGAACCTCCTACAAAACTACATACACAGGTTGGACATATGTCTCTCTGCACATATGTAGCAGAGACTCAGCTCAGGCTTCATGTGGGCCTTGAACACCTGGAGCAGAGGGCTATCCCAAAAACTGATGCCTGTATGTAAGATATGTATATCTATCTGGGATGTCTTATCTGAACTCAGTGGGAGCAGAAGCACCTAGTCTCAAACAGATTTGAAGTGCCAATGTGAGGGGAATAATATAAAAATTAAATGGTTACAAATGTTTCTCCCCTAAAAGTTTTCTGCAAAATATAAAATCAGAACCATCATGTTGTGAAAACAATGAGTTTGTAGAAGATATTGCAGGTTATTGGCAGGCTCCCAAAATGTTGATATCATTGAAAAGATTAAATTGTGAAACACACAGATGTTAGGTCTTTCATTTCTATCTAGGCCATTTTACATTTCTACTTTGGAAAGAGACGATACTGGAATTCAGCAATTTTTTTTCTACATGGAAGGATGTACCTGTCTCATTGGAAACTTCATTTTCTGGGCAATGGGCACAATCAAAGCAGCACTCCGCTGTTTGTTTCTGATAAATTTTCCTGAATCCAGCAGTGCATGTCACACTACACATGGAGGTGGGAACCTGAGGATATATATGAATATTTATGTATTCATCAAGTGTATATGTATGTATATGTATATATATATATATATACACATTTGTTACAAAATTTTTGATTTATATGTAGTTACATAATTTTTGATATATATATTTATTTATATATTTAACAGATATTACTATATTTATTCCTCTGATAAATCACATATAAATTATAAATTTTAGGCACTTTATTATTTTGTATAAACCTCCAATACCTTGAATGTAACACAATATTTACTACATCATGTAATATTAAATGTGTAACAATTGTGTTGTACAGATTTAAGATTTTTCCTTTCTAAAGTGATTAAATGGAAACACAACATTTATGTGGCATCAATTTCTCTCAAATGATTTATATATAAAATAAGAAGGATACTGAGTTGTGTGAGCAGATAAGGTAGGGTAGATCAAGAAAAAGTTCTTTGATGACTATGAATAAACCATGTCATAGACTCTCATAGAATTAAAGATTTTGTAAGTTTAAAACAAAGCCAGGAATGTGGAAATAATGACTATTTGCTATACTTTATTAGTCTATAATGATATTCAAAGAGTATCACAGAATTTTATGGTTTATGTGTAGTTACAAAATTTTTATTATAAATATACACTTATTTTAAATTTCATAAATGTGTTTCTGTATTGTGGGGTGAATAGACTTGTAGGTAGATTGGAGCATGAAATCCAGATACCTTAAACCCCTATGACCCTTATTCACAGGAAGTTGTGAGTTAGCAAATTTTCATGCTGGTAACTGAGGATGGACCATTTGCAAGGAAATTCTACTCAGCTATTAAAAACAATGACACCATAAATTTTGCAAGCAAATGGATGGAACTAGAAAATATCACCCCGAGTAAGGCAACCCAGAACTAAAATGACATATATGGCATTGTTAAGTAGATTTTATCCAAAAGTTCAGAATAGGCAGCATTCAACTCACAGAGCATAAGAAGCATAACAAGAAGGAAGGCCCAAATGTGGATGCTTCTTTCCCACTTAGAAAAGGGAACAAAATAATCATGGAAGTCAGAGGGAGAGAGGAACCTGGGTGGGATAGCGAAGGGGAAGAAAAATGGGGGCAGGATCAAATAAGAGGGGAAACAGGAATGAGCCCAGAATGCCAGGAGAATGAATGGAAATATGTAGCGGTGGGTGTGGAGGTGGAGGGAACCTCTTGGAATTCCCAGGCACCAGGGTTGTGAAAGGCTCCCAGGATTCGATGAGGATGACAGTAGTGAAAATACCCAACAGTGGGGAGATGGAACCTGAGAGACTAAGTCCAGTAGACATGCTCCACCCCTAGTTGAGGGATGGGACCACCCACCAATCTCAAAATTTTTGACCCAGAATTTTTCCTGTCTAAAGGAAAAACAGGGACAAAACATAGAGCAAAGACTAAAGGAAAGGTCATCCAGCGACCGCCACACCTTGGGATCCATCCCATCCACAGATATCAAACCCTGACACTAATGCTGATGCCATGTCGTGCTTGCAGTCAGGAGCCTGGCATGGATGTCTGCTGGGAGGCTCTACCAAGTGTCTGACTAAAACAGATGAAGGTACTTACAGCCAACCATTGGACTGAGCCAGGGGACCCCCATGGAAAAGTTAGGGTAAGGACTGAAGGAGCTGAAAGGGATTGCAAACCTATAGGAAGAACAACAGGATCAACTAATTGGGCCTCTCAGAGCTCCCAGAGACTGAACTACCAAAAAAGGAACATACATGGGCTGGTCCACTTCCCCCACTACATATGTAGCAGAGGACTGACGTGTCTGGCCTCAATGGGAGAAGATGGACTTGGTTCTGTGGGGGCTTGATGCCCCAGTGAAGGGTGATGCTAGAGAGGTGGGGTGGGAGTAAATTGGATGGTGGGGAAGCACATTCTTAGAGATGAAGGGGAGGCAGATAGGGTAGGGTGGTCATGGAGTGGGGACCAGGAAGTGGCACAGCATTTGAAACATAAATAAATAAAATAATAAAATGGAAAAAATCATTTTATTAGTAATTCTGAAAAAAAACTTGTATCTATAGTAATAAAATTAAGCTAATTATATATATACACATAAATATATTTAAATTTTATAAATGTGTTCCTGTATCCTGGGATGAGTAGTCATGTGGGTGCATTTGAACAAGGAATCAAAGGCCTTTGATCCTTATGATCTAGATTTATATGAAGTTGTGAGTTATCAAATTTTGTTGTTGGTAACTGGGGGAGGACCTTTTGCAAGAGCAGCAATTGGTCTGAACCACACCGATACAGCTTTGGTGCTTCATATTTTAAAATTTAGATATATTCAAACAATGAAAACTGTGGTACACACACCGATGTTCCTCCTGTGGCCCACTCCAAGTCTTCAGATATATGAAGTTGTTGACTATGTGGGAGACAAGGAAAATAGCTTCCTATTTTCTCTTTTATTCCAAGGCCTTGTGGAAAATTCCAAATGTTGAAAATGTCATACTCTGCACACTGATTTTCCCTGTGATTCATGTTCACCAGTTCTCCAACAGGGTTAGTAAATACCCTGGTCTTTAGCAAGGAAGCCACCTAAATGAGATACATCATTAGATGATTATATACTTATATCAATTAAGGCAATGTGAAATTGAGAATGTCCTCTAATTTTTAATGGCTTCCAGGGAAGACAGATATATTAAATTTATCCCATATAGTAAGATACAATATGCCTCATGGGTAATTAAAGATGCTTACCAAATAAAGAGTAACATAGTGTGTGTGTGTGTGTGTGTGTGTGTGTATGTGTATATGTACGAACACATTTGGAGAAATAATTTTTAAAAATGAAGCCATGTATGTGAGAATGAGTGGGCAGTCTGAATATCTGGAAGTTGTGGAAACAAAGAGTGGTAGTGGGTCATTCACGTACATACAGTTTGCATATATTAAGTAAACATGAGCTTAAAAAATGTACTGTCCTTATCATTTATGTTTTTCTAAACTTACTTTAAATGTCAAAGTATTAATCACACCAATGTACCAATTCCTTAGGAAATTAGTCTAATCAAGTCATGACATAAGGTTTTATGATAAAACTCTTTGCTCCTAACTTATCTTTTGTTTTATTTTTTATTATTGGATATTTTATTTATTTACATTTTAGATATTATCCATTTTTTTCATTCCCCCTGACACCCCTAATTCCATCCTCCCTCCTGATACTTCTATGAGGATGTGGTCCTCCCCATACACCATCCTGCTCCTCAACCTCGAATTCCTTCGAATTTTTTTGTTGTTGCGTTTTTTTTTTTTTTTTTTGATTGGGAGACTTTTAATAACTGCTTCTATTTCTTTAGGGGATATAGGATTGATTAGGTGGTATATCTGATCTTGATTTAACTTTGATACCTGATATCTGTCAAGAAAATTGTCCATTTCATCCAGATTTTCCAATTTTGTTGAATATAGGCTTTTGGAATAGGATCTGATGATTTTTTGAATTTCCTCAGTTTCCGTTGTTATGTCTTCCTATGCTAATCTTATTATCTTGGATACTGTCTCTGTGCCCTCTGGTTAGGCTAACTAAGGTTTTATATATCTTCTTGATTTTCTCAAAGAACCAGCTCCTGGTTCTGTTGATTCTTTGTATAATTCTTTTTGTTTCTACATGGTTGATTTCAGCCCTGAGTATGATTATTTCCTGTTGTCAACATCTCTTGGGTGTATTTGCTTCTCTTTGTTCTAGAGCTTTCAGGTGTGCTGTCAAGCCGCTAGGGTGTGCTCTCTCCAGGTTCTTTTTGTAGGCACTTAGAGCTATGAGTATTCCTCTTAGCCCTGCTTTCCTTGTGTCCCAAAAGTTAGGTAATGTTGTTTCTTCAATTTCATTAAATTCTAAAAGGTCTTTAATTTCATCCGTTATTTCTTCCTTGACCAAGTTATCATTGAGTAGAGAGCTTTTCAGTTTCCACCTGTATGTCAGCTTTCTGTTGTTTTTGTTATTATTGAAGACCAGCCTTAGTCTTTGGTGATCTGAAGGGATACATGGGATTACTTCAATCTTCTTATATCTGTCTAGGCCTGTTGCTGGAAGAAGGTATATTCTTTTGTTTTATGATGAAATGTTCTATAGATATTTGTTAAATCCAAATTGTTGGTTCATAACTTCTCTTAGTTTCACTGTGTCTCTATTTAATTCTGTTTTTACTATCTGTCCATTTATGAGAGTGCAGTGTTTAAGTCTCCCACTATTATTGTGTGAGGTGCAATGTGTGCTTTGAGTTTTAGTAAAGTTGCTTTATGAATGTCGGTGCCCTTGTATTTGGAGCATAGATATTCAGAATTGAAAGTTCATCTTGGTAGATTTTTCCTTTTACAAAAATGAAGTGTCCTTCTTATCTTTTTTGACAATGTTTGGTTGAAATTTGATTTCATTCAATATGAGGATGGTTATTACAGGGAGTTTTAAAGTGTAGAAATCTTTCAATTCTCTAACAAATATATGTGAGTTTCTGAGGGCCACTTAAAAGATCACACTGAAAAATCTAAGCATAATGAAATGTAAAAGTTTTTACCTGTTGACAGTCATTGAATATTCCTTTGGATTCTTTGATTTGCTGAGATTCTACTTTTTGAAGAACAAGTTCATGGTAGGTGTGGGCCACAGCATACACAGCATTATACAAATTGTAACCTTCTTCACTCAGGGACATGTCAAATTTTTGCAGTGCTAACCATTCCTCTGTGTTGTTGAATAGAAAATGATCCATCTTGCTATTGCTGTTCTTAGGGATTGAACAATTAAAATAATTCCACTTATGCATAATCTGAGAAATGTCTATTGGATATTTGGAAGTGTTTATTATTTGTACAAAATTGCTAAATTTAGCAATATCATTGTTGTGGTGTGCAAAAGTGACAGTCCCATGGAAGAAATCAAGACTGAAATCTTTTCTATTTGTGATGACATCCCATTGTGAGGTTGTGATCCATATTCTCTGAACACCTAAATATGCCCATCTTCTAAAGCAGACTTCTAGGGTAGAGTTCATTTCACCATAAATGATAACAACCTTGGCTGATGATGCCATAATTTGTTTATCATATATCTTAGCCCTTGTCGTGTATATCTGCATGCTTTCTGGGATCATGTTCACAAATGCTAAACAGATCCCATGCCTTTGCATTTCTTCTCTCAATTGGGAGAGAAACTGAATACCCTGGTCATCATCTGAGATGACAAGTCCTACCCAAGTCCATCTAAAATGAAGCATCAAGGATGCCATAGCATGAGACAAACGTGTGTCCTTGGTTGCTACCTGATAGACATAGGGAAACTGCTCATGGTCACTCAAGTTAGGATTAAATGGTCCAAAGAAAACCTAAAGGACATAGAAAGATGATGAAACATCCTGTAAGGAATATGAATGTTAGAAAGTTTGGAGTTATATACAAGTAACATTACTCACAATTCAGAACTCCTATTAAGGATAAT
>NW_021616647.1:0-2020 GCF_004785775.1 Grammomys surdaster
ACACACACACACACACACACACACACACACACACACTAATTATTATTATTTAGATTAGTGACAGAATTCTGAGAATCATGGGTTACATGAACAAAGTCAAAACTACATGGCAGTATATGAAGCCGAGACACAGATTGTCAACATTAAAGAAAGCTAGAAAATTCAGCATCATTTGCTGTTTCCCTAGACCCTGAGTAGCACTTGTGCAGCCCTTGATTCCTTATCAGGCTGTCCACCAAAACCAGACCCAAACCCTACTTCCCTGTTGATTTGGTTCTTAAGGCTGAACAGGTGGGTGAGCAGAGGGCACAGCCTCCAGAGGCAAATTCCACTGCTGGCATGAGATAAGAGGAGGCACACTCCATTAGCTATTGGGGAGAGAGTATAAAACGATTCAAGAAAGGGTCCTGGGGCTGGAGAGATGGGTCAGTGGTTAGAGAGTACTGGCTACTCTTCTAGACGACCTGAGTTCAATTCCCAAGCACTTACATGGCAGCTCATAAACCTTTCTGCCTACCTCCAGTTCCAGGTGATCCTCCACCCTCTTCTGGCTTCTGTGGGTACCAGCCATGAGCGCAGTGCAGACATGCATGACATTTTTTTTTTAAAGAAAGGGTGTTAGAGAGCTGGGAAGATGGCTCAGTTGGGAAAGTGCCTGTTGCACAAGCAAAAGATCTAGACTGAGATACCCAGCACCCACATAAGAGCCAAGCATCTGATGTACATCTGCAACCCTAGCAATGAGAGTGTAGACGGAAGATCCCCAGAGCCACTGACCAGCTTTCCAGCCAATGAGTAAGCTTCTAGTTCTCTCAAAAACTAAGATGGACAGCTGTAGACAGAAGCATAGAGTATTGACCTCTGGCCCCCAACACATGTGCACTCACTATACATGTGCTCAAATGTTAAAAAGGAAAAATATCTTGAAAAGGAAATAATCTGCTAAGTCTAAAAGGCAGGCAGGGGAGTGAGAGAGACACATGACTATAGAACACAGATATCCCCAATCTCACACCACAAGAAAGAGCAGGATTCCAACAGAAAGTCTGTGGAACCCAGGCAAACCCCCTCTCTAGCCATACAATATGGAATTCCTACATATACAGCATATATGCACAGATATAAGCCAATCAGGCTGCAGCAGGTAGAAAATATTATACGTGAAAATTAAGTGAAATAATCACAGGACAGTGGTCAACGTTCAGGACAGAAGCAAATGGAGTCTATTCTAAAAAGAACAGCATTATTTAACAGTCAAGAGCTTTCTACCTACATAAGCAATCAGGAGCCACGAGATGCCTCAGTGGGGAGATGCCTCAGTGGGGAAATGCACTGACCCCTAAGCTAAACAACCGTCTGACTTCAACCCCAGGGACCCACAGAGTGGAAAGAGAGTCAACTCCCACTTCCTGTCCTCTGACCTACACACACATGATGTGGCAAGCACATACCATAGACAGACAAACAGACAGTTAGTTTTAACATTTTTTTGTAATTAAGAGGGGCTTGAATGATGACTTAACAGTCAAGAGCATTTGCTGCTCTTGTAAAAGACCAGGGTTTGGTTCCCAGCACTGACACGGCAGCTCACAACCACCTGCCTCAGGAGATTCATCTCTTCTGGCCTGTGCTGGCACCAGGCATGCACACGGTGCATGTACATGCATGTAGGCAACACAGCCATGAAATAAATAAATCTTCTTTTAAAATTAGGATTTAAGAGTAAGTGTGGTAGTAACACATCTGTAACCCCAGCATTTCTATAAACTGAGAAAGACCAAAAGTTCAAGGCTACCCTTAGAAACCCTGCACAGCCCTGTCTCAAAAGAATGAGCTTGGGAAAGAAAGAAACTCCTGACTTTACAGAGTGCGGGCTAAGGCTGCACAGTCAAGGCACACGGCAGTGGTACTTTCTTTCTTAAAGCGACCTTTCTTAAAGCGATTTTCAGCTTCCGTTTTGTTTATACAAAGAACTAACACTGGCTTTCTGTTTTCAATTGTTCCTTGTACTGAGAGACAC
>NW_021616647.1:2030-2359 GCF_004785775.1 Grammomys surdaster
AGACGTTCCTTCTATTCCAGGACAGAATTACAATATACCATAGCCTTCGGTAAGTGATAACACTTGCTAATTACTCTTCAACAGACACTTCTTTACTTGGCAAAACCAGAAACTTGGCAACTCTATCCTGGACTTCACTTTTTCCTTTAAACAGATCAAAGAAATCTAAGGCCCTGAAACCTTTGCTCTGATCTAACCCATCTTTGGAGGGCTCCATGCCCTTAGAGCATGGCTCACAGGTTGTCTGGCTGTGCTGGTCCACCTCTGATGACAGGTGTCCCCGGTGATGCAGAATCGCCCACTGGGAACAGATAAAGCTGCACCTGAGG
>NW_021616648.1:0-1272 GCF_004785775.1 Grammomys surdaster
TGAATGTCTCAGTAGAAAAAATGCTAAAGAATGGAAAGTTTCTGCCTGTTTTAAGACAAATTGCTTGGGAGGGGTCTTGTGATCTTTGTTAGATGACTTTAGGCAAAGTCAGCTTGGATGGCATTGAGATGCTCCTCAGTAAATGTGAAAAGTTTTAGTTCCCTACAGACTTGGCTTGGATCCTCCCACAACCACTACCACTGGGAACTGACCTGCTGCAGCCTGCCAAGTGTGTAGTGAGGAAGACAGAGCTTTCCTTTGTAACAAAAAGATATTTGAGAGTTCTCCTGGTGGGTACTCTCTTTGAACTCTTTCTCTTGGCTTAGAAGAGCACTGTTGATCCGGGCGGTGGTGGCTGTGTGCATCAAGTTACAGGTCTCAGCAGCCAACAATCCACATAAAGGCTAGTTTAAACAGTATTTGAGTAATGGTATTCCTTCTACCAGGAAATGGGCTGCTCTTTTTAAAAGTTAGTATGGCTATATGTTTTTTCGATTACATTTATGTTTGTAAAAAGTCAATCACTGGTTCTTTTTAAGTGCAGAACTGCTCTGATTTCCTACATATTATATTAATGCCATTCCTTCTCAAAGGGAATAGCCTGAGATTTTTCAATGTCTTAATTAGTCTTTTAATTGTGTGTTGTGTGACCCCCAGCCTAGGGGAATACATATTAATTTTAGAATAGCTGCATCTTCGGCTATCAGAATAGGTTTTCTCTTCTTGATCTGAAAGGATTGCCTCTCCTCATTTCTTGAAAAATGTATTTTCTAGTCTTATAATCATGAGAGTTGAATTTTTACTACTTAAGTGACTAATATGGTTAATAAGTTGGTTTCTGGTTTTTATTAAAACTTTCTCACATATTATTTATTGTCTCTGTCTCCTAACTGCTTAAGCTGTCAGCATTTCAGAGTAGTAAAGGCTCTTCCACTGAGTGTGGAAGAATCCCTTAGGAAGTAGGCCTTGGCTGGATGAGAGAGCCAGCTGAACATGAGACAGTTACCAAGCAAGAGAGCAGGCCAGGAAACATCGTTTGCCCATGGTTTGTGCTTTTTTTCCTAGCTTGAGTTTCTATTCTGAGCTCCCAAAATAATGGAATGTGATCTGACAGAACCAGCCAAATAACCTATTTGTTACTTAACACACTTTGGGTTTGATAATTTAATCATAACAGTTCTAACATGCAAGGTAGAAAAATAAAATGGTAAGCAAAAAGTGATTTTGCTGCTGGATAGATGCTGGGAAAGCTGTCTTTTGGAGCAATGTTGA
>NW_021616649.1:0-743 GCF_004785775.1 Grammomys surdaster
CTGTCTCTCAGTGCTGAGCTGGCCTGGGCTGGGCCAATAGGAAGCTGGCTAACTGGCAAGGAAGCAGCTTGGTGCCCCAGGAAGGTTCCTCCCCAAGTGTTACAGCTCTAGTGTTACAGCTCTTGTGACAGGAACTCTCGGACACCAGGATGAATCTCGAATACACCTTTACTTCTCCTGAATAGAGAGCCCTTATATACAGTTTCAGGGTGGGTTAGGGTCTGGCAGCAGATAATGCCTATTGGCTTGGTCTGAGAACTTGGAGATACCCCATCTACATGTGGGAGAGCCTGAGGCATTGTTCCTTGTGACTATTGGTGATAGACCTCTCTTTGGGAGGGGCTGTGGAGGACTGAAGCTGAATGAAAAGAACCAGGGCCTGGAGGCAGAGCCAAACACCTGCTGTCCAGATAAAGGTCCCTGGTTCAAGACTTGCTCAATCAGGTACCCAGCTACTTCGGCCATCCCAACACCCCACATTTATATATATATATAGTGTGCAATGTAGACAGAACCTGGTAATCAAAAATCAGAGAATAGATATCCTAGAGACCTAGGGGAAAATCAATTACTTCTGGTCTAGAAGAAGAAGAAGAAAAAGAAGAAGAAGAGGAGGAAGAGGAGGAGGAGGAGGAAGAGGAGGAGGAGGAATAGGAAGAGGAAGAAGAGGAGGAGGAGGAGGAGGAGGAGGAGGAGGAAGAAGAAGAAGAAGAAGAAGAAGAAGAAGAAGAAGAAGAAGAAGA
>NW_021616649.1:753-1707 GCF_004785775.1 Grammomys surdaster
AAGAAGAAGAAGAAGAAGAAGAAGAAGAAGAAGAAGAAGAAGAAGAAACAATAAATTGACCCCTAGTGATATTCTGTTGTACTCACAGATTGGTGTCTTTTTCAGCCACCACCAGAGAGGCTTCCTTCTATAGCAGATGAGAACAAATAGAGAGACCCCCAGCTGGATACTATTCAGTGTGAAGACCTCGGAACACACAGTTCTAAATGAGAAGTCTTCATAAAATCTCTTCCCTCAGAGCTCAGAGAACCCTGCAGAAGAGAAGAGTGAGTATGAGAGCCAGAGAGAATGGAAAACACCAAGAGAACAAGCCTCAATAGATCCACTGAGCAAAGCTCATATGAACTCACAGACTTCCATGACATTCAAGCTACTTTTATTGTACAAATAGACATATCTTAGCAGGTCTGTCTTTATGACATTATTATGTGTCTTTCCCTTCATGATTTTGAAGTTTCCCATCAGACTAAGAACTATATCTATTACCATATCACAAAGACTTCCCTCTATGTTTTCCTCTGGAAGTTAGTTTTTGAGACAGGGTATTTCTTTGGAGACCTGGCTGTCCCAGCACTCTATATGGAGACTAAGATGTCCATAAACTCAGAGAGATCTGTCTGCTCTTGCCTCTCAAGTTCTTGGATTAAAAGCATTCACCACCACATGGACCTTTTTAGAAGGCTTATGGTTAGATTTTTACATTTGGCTCTATTGGAATTACAGACAGTTGTCAGCTGCCATGTGGTTGCTGGGAATTGAATCCAAGACCTCTGGAAGAGCATCCAGTGATGCTAACTGTTCAGCTATCTCTCCAGCCCCTATATTGACAATTCTTGGACATTTTCAGTTATGTATGATTTTATTTTACATGTCTGAGGATCATATCCCAGCCCTGATCCATGTCAGTCAAGTGATCTGCCACTGATATCAACTGGCAGGCTTCCATGGGAACTT
>NW_021616650.1:0-1228 GCF_004785775.1 Grammomys surdaster
AAACAGAGAAGTTAACTCTCAGTTAGCATCTTATACTTACATTCAACACTTGCAGTTGAGGCTCTTCTCAGAGGAACACCAGAACCCGGGCTCTTTAGTGCATGTGTGAAACAGTAGTGGGTCCTACTTCATAATCTACCTAGAGTCGGGTTTGAAAACCCCGCTGGCAACAATCTTGCCTTCCTCCATGAATTCCTTGGTTTCAGTGATGAGGACATAGATTTAATGACTCCCTTGAGGCCAGAGATAACATGGCAGTGTGCTGTGAGGAGTCAACAAGGCTGTTTGTGGAGGCCAGCATGAAGATATATGACCCATGGACCAAGCAGCAGTAGGTAGGATGCGTCTTATCCTACCAACCAAGGCTCCACATAACCCACAGGTGTGTTTTCCAACCAAATAATACTTCATTAAACAAACAGAACCCATGTTGCCAACATTTAAATGTGAATAATTTCATATTTATCCCTGCCAGCCCATCCCAAATCTTACCATGTGACCTCAGTTTCCCGTTCCCAGTACTTCCCTCCTGCATTATAACTTCCTAACCCTGAGTTTGGAGGCCCACCCATGTGCTGGAATAACCACAAAGCAGACATGTTACTCATGGAGCGAGAGCAGGCTAAAAGACACAGCAGAGAAAAGCATAGCTTTTTTATTTTGTGTTTCTCAACCCTTGCTTCTTGTGACCACCACACCGAGTTATGATCTGACATCCATGTATGCATCATAATATTCATTCACATACCTACAATAAATGAATAAGTAAGTAAATAAATAAATAATAAATAGCGAGTTCTAAGCCATTCAAAGCTCATGATGAGATCCTGTCTCAAAAATATAAACTGAAATTAATTAAATAAAAGTTTCAGTGTTTGGCACCCTGTGAGAAAAAGGGTAATCATGGAAAAGATTGACAAGAGTTTATTTTCCTTTACATTTCCTATTCAGACTAGTCTGGGAATGCTGTGCATGAAATTCCTGAGATGCTGTAATTGAGATCTCAGTCAGTAATTCCTGAGTCACCCTCCATTTCAGACAAATCCATTCCCTGCTGACACTTTCTGTCTCTGAATCTTTCAGGTATTGACAGTAAGATTTTAATAATAATAATAATAAATAATAATTGTTGTTGTTTTTACTATTGTTATTTTTGATGTTTTGGCTCATAATGCATGACTGCTCCAGAAAGCTGTTCTTAGTAGATCAGATGGGAAGGTGAGATCGG
>NW_021616650.1:1328-3234 GCF_004785775.1 Grammomys surdaster
AATAATAATAATAAATAATAATTGTTGTTGTTTTTACTATTGTTATTTTTGATGTTTTGGCTCGTAATGCATGACTGCTCCAGAAAGCTGTTCTTAGTAGATCAGATGGGAAGGTGAGATCGGAAATCTGGTGGAAAAGTCACTGACAAACTCAGATTCATTCTTTGACTGTGCTATCAGCTGGTTCTCTGGGAAACTGCTTTGTGTGTACACAGAGGCCACTTATTAGTTACAGAGCAGTTGATCTCCAAGTGTGATCTAAGATCAGTACAGTATCAGCGGCAACCAGCAAAATACACAAGTGCAGTTTTCTTCCAGACCTGACCCTAGAATGGGACAGGTCCCAGGAGTCAGTAAGTTTCCAGTGAGCCCTCCAGGTAACTCTGGGTTCCCTTCCTCTGTGAAGGATTCACCACCAGCTATGCCCCTTCCACCTCTTCCACAGTGACCCTGGGTGTGAGCAGGTTCAGGTCCCAGGCAGAAGCATTCATCCCCATAATATTTGATTGGAATGCCTCCCCCATTGCTTCCCAGGCTCAGAGATCATCATTGGCCAACTCTAGTTCTTTATCATTATCCAGGTCCTTGAGTTATCCATAAAGGCAATTCACACCACTAACTGAAAGACAGAGTGGACTTCTGACTTCCCCAACATATCCCCAGTCACCTTTCATCCTTGTCATAGGGATACTACAACAAATTATTCAACACACTTTTCTGTTGAATTGCTGACTAGCACAAAACACAATGGACAGAGAAGTATTAACTTGTTGGGAAGCAGATTGTGTCTGCAGAGGTTCACGAGTTAGTTAAATAGCTTTTTCTAAACATTCTGATCATTAATTCATCTCTTTTAGAAATATAAAATCAAAGATCAAGACTATACAATGAAATTCATACTTTTATTTAAGGAACTAATCCTGTTATTCTTGCCTTTCTCATGAAAACCACAACCACATAGTGGTTTTCATATTTTTCTGTACTAGGATTGACTATTATTCCAAATCCTTTGCATTTGGATCAATACATTTACTGCCACTTCTCTGCATAATTGCCACCTATGATTCTTGTCATAGTGATACTACCTGGCTGAAGGAGGTAGCCCAGGACAACACAGTTTGGAAAGGACTTACATGATTTTTCCACTCTGACACCTGAGAGGTGAGATCACCTTGTACCCTAAATTCAGCATACCTAGCTCAAGAAGGCAGAAGCCACAGATGACATTGCCAAACACAGTCCCTCCTGAGCTTATAGACCCATTGAAATGGAGGGTTCATTGGATGTGAGGCCTTTCCAGCTTCTATTCATCCTACTGAGTCTTGAGTATCTTTTAAATACAGGATCATAGCTCAAACACCAACACCCTCTGCCCTGGAACTGGAACTCAGAAAGGTAGATATTGGAGAAGTGGTAGCTAATAGAACTACAGAGCAGCAATCCAATGTCCTATTGACCTTTGCTAATAGATGCCTACTGTGTCTCGTTGTACTGGAATTTTATCTTTTGAAGAAGACACATAAACTGAACAATTTGATATTCCCCCGGACATGAACTCCTTTCTATATTGCAAGAACAAGGGAGTTTATATTGAAAAAAGATGGGATTGTGAAAACACATATCTGAATATATTGAAACAATGTCTCTGCTTAAGGCATGTGCACAATAAGAAAATATAATTCAATTAGCATAAAGTTAAAGGTTCAGGGGAATAATTTTTGCCTCTGGGAAACAGGATCACCTGGGGAATTGGACTGTGTCACATGAATGGAGCACAGGGGGAGAGTTATCCTGGAGAAGAATCTCCCTAAAGCAAGGATCCTAGAGCATTAGGTCCTAAAAAAGATGAGCTACCCATGCCAAGGCCCTAACCAACTCTCCCCATCCAAAATGTTTGACTTGTAAT
>NW_021616651.1:0-1218 GCF_004785775.1 Grammomys surdaster
TCAAAATCTGTTTATAATAGCCAATTCTGTCTGTCAATATCTTTATTTACTAAACAATTCTGTCAATATCTTTTTAATAAACAATTCTGTCAATATATTTATTTAATAAACAGTTCTGTCAATATTTTTATTTAATTACCACTTCTGTCAATATCTTTATTTAATAATCAATTCTGTGGTAACTGAATGTTGATTATTCATGTTCATGTATTTCTGACATTCTATTATCTATGACTGATGACTAATGATATTTCACCTTTAAATATTTCTGATTTACTATGAACTCAGACTGATGACTATTGATTAATCAAGTTCATTTATTTCTGATTTACTTTTATCCACCAATGCTGAATTTAGATTATTCATGTTCATTTATTTCTGACTTACTATTATCTATGACTGATGACTATTGATATTTCAGCTTTATATATTTCTGATTTCCTATTAACTATGACACATGACCATTGGTTTTTCATGTTCATTTTTTTCTGAATTACTTTTATCCAAAAATTGTTATTATTGATTATTCATGTTCATTTATCTCTGACTTACTATTATCTATGACTAATGAGCTTTGATATTTCAGCTTTATTTTTTCTTGTTTACAATTAACTATGACTAATTACTATTGATAAATTAATTTCATTTGTTTCTTATTTACTATAATCCACAAATGCTGAATACTGAATATTCATGTTCATTTATTTCTGACTAACTATTATCTATAACTGATGACTAATGATATTTTACCTTTATATATTTCTGATTTACTATGAACTCTGACTGATGACTATTGATTAATCAAGATCGTTTGTTCCTGATTTACTGTTATCCACAAATTCTGAATATTGTTTATTCATGTTCATTTATTTCTGACTTACTATTTCCTATGACTGATGACTATTGATATTTCAGCCTTATATATTTCTGATTTCCAATTAAAGATGACATATGACTATTGGTTGTTCAGGTTCATTTATTTCTGTATTACTATTATCCATGAATTGTTATTATTGATTATTCATGTTCATTAATTTCTGACTTACTATTATCTATGACTGATGACTATTAATATTTCAGCGTTATTTTTTTCTGCTTTCCCATGAACTCTAACTCATGACCATTGATTAATCACGTTCGTTGGTTTTTGATTTACCATTATCCATGAATACTGAATGTTGATTATTCATATTCATTTATTTCTGACTTACTATTATC
>NW_021616652.1:0-910 GCF_004785775.1 Grammomys surdaster
CTCATAGCTCTAAGTGCCTACAAAAAGAAACTGGAAAGAGCACACACTAACAAGTTGACTGCACAACTAAAAGCCCTAGAACAAAAAGAAGCAAATACACCCAGGAGGAGTAGAAGGCAGGAAATAATCAAACTCAGGGCTGAAATCAACCAAATAGAAACAGAAAGAACAATACAAAATATCAATAAAACCAGGAGTTGGTTCTTTGAGAAAATCAATAAGATAGATAAACCTTTAGCCAGATTAACCAGAGGGCACAGAGACAGTATCCAAATTAATAAAATCAGAACTGAAAAGAAAGACATAACAACAGAAACTGAAGAAATTAGAAAAAATCATCAGATCCTACTACAAAGGCCTATACTCAACAAAACTGGAAAACCTGGAAGAAATGGACAATTTCCTAGACAGTTACCAGGTCCCAAAGTTAAACCAGGAGCAGATAAACCATCTAAATAGTCCCATAACCCCTAGGGAAATAGCAGCAGTCATTAAAAGTCTCCCCACTAAAAAAAGCCCAGGACCAGATGGTTTTAGTGCTGAATTTTATCAGACCTTCAAGGAAGACCTAATACCAATTCTCTTCAAACTATTCCACAAAATAGAAACAGAAGGAACACTACCCAATTCGTTCTATGAAGCTACAATTACACTCATACCCAAACCCCACAAAGACCCGACAAAGAAAGAGAACTTCAGACCAATCTCCCTTATGAACATCGATGCAAAAATACTCAATAAAATTCTAGCAAACCGAATCCAAGAACACATCAAAACAATCATCCATCATGATCAAGTAGGTTTTATCCCAGGAATGCAGGGATGGTTCAATATTCGGAAATCCATCAATGTAATCCACTATATAAACAAACTTAAAGAAAAAAACCACATGATCATCTCACTAGATGCT
>NW_021616652.1:1010-3116 GCF_004785775.1 Grammomys surdaster
AATAGCAGCAGTCATTAAAAGTCTCCCCACTAAAAAAAGCTCAGGACAAGATGGTTTTAGTGCTGAATTCTATCAGACCTTCAAGGAAGACCTAATACCAATTCTCTTCAAACTATTCCACAAAATAGAAACAGAAGGAACACTACCCAATTCGTTCTATGAAGCTACAATTACACTCATACCCAAACCCCACAAAGACCCGACAAAGAAAGAGAACTTCAGACCAATCTCCCTTATGAACATCGATGCAAAAATACTCAATAAAATTCTAGCAAACCGAATCCAAGAACACATCAAAACAATCATCCATCATGATCAAGTAGGTTTTATCCCAGGAATGCAGGAATGGTTCAATATTCAGAAATCCATCAATGTAATCCACTATATAAACAACCTCAAAGAAAAAAAAAACACATGATCATCTCACTAGATGCTGAGAAAGCATTTGATAAAATTCAACATCCCTTCATGATAAAAGTCTTGGAAAGATCAGGAATTCAAGGCCCATACCTAAAGATAGCAAAAGCAATTTACAGCAAACCAGTAGCCAACATCAAGCTAAATGGAGAGAAACTTGAAGCAATCCCACTAAGATCAGGGACTAGACAAGGCTGCCCACTCTCCCCCTACCTATTCAATATAGTACTGGAAGTCCTAGCCAGAACAATTAGACAACAAAAAGAAGTCAAAGGGATACAAATAGGAAAGGAAGAAGTCAAAATATTGCTATTTGCAGATGATATGATAGTATACTTAAGTGACCCCCAAACTTCCACCAGAGAACTCCTAAACCTGATAAACAACTTCAGCAAAGTGGCTGGTTATAAAATCAACTCAAACAAATCAGTAGCCTTCCTCTACATGAAAGATAAACAGACTGAAAAAGAAATTAGGGAAATGACACCCTTCACAATAGTTGCAAATAATATAAAATACCTTGGTGTGAATCTAACCAAGCAAGTGAAAGACCTGTATGACAAGAACTTCAAGTCTCTGAAGAAAGAAATCGAAGAAGATCTCAGAAGATGGAACGATCTCCCATGCTCATGGATTGGCAGGATTAATATAATAAAAATGGCCATCTTGCCAAAAGCAATCTACAGATTCAATGCAATCCCCATTAAAATCCCAACTCAATTCTTCACAGAGTTAGAAAAGGAAATTCTCAAATTCATATGGAATAACAAAAAACCCAGGATAGCAAAAACTATTTTCAACAATAAAAGAACTTCTGGAGGAATCACCATTCCTGACCTCAAGCTGTACTACAGAGCAATAGTGATAAAAAACTACCTGGTATTGGTACAGAGACAGGCAGGAAGATCAATGGAATAGAATTGAAGACCCAGAAATGAACCCACACTCCTATGGTCACTTGATCTTTGACAAAGGAGCTAAAACTGTCCAGTGGAAAAAGGACAGCATTTTCAACAAATGGTGCTGGTTCAACTGGAAGACAACATGTAGAAGAATGAAAATTGATCCATTCTTATCTCCTTGTACAAAGCTCAAGTCTAAGTGGATAAAGGACCTCCACATAAAACCAGATAAACTGAAACTAATAGAAGAGAAAGTGGGGAAGAGCCTCGAATACTTGGGCACAGGGGAAAAGTTCCTGAACAGAACACCAATGGCATATGCTCTAAGATCAAGAATTGACAAATGGGACTTCATAAAATTGCAAAGTTTCTGTAAGGCAAAGACACTGTCAATAGGACAAAACGACAACCAACAAATTGGGAAAAGATCTTTACCAATCCTTCATCTGATAGAGGGCTAATATCCAATATATACAAAGAACTCAAGTAATTAGACTCCAGACAACAAAATAACACTATTAAAAAATGGGGTATAGAGCTTAACAAAGAATTTTCAATGAAAGAAACTCGAATGGCCAAGAAGCACCTAAAGAAATGTTCAGTGTCCTTAGTCATCAGGGAAATGCAAATCAAAACAACTCTGAGATTCCATCTCACACCAGTCAGAATGGCTAAGATTAAGAACTCAGGCAATAGTAGATGCTGGCGAGGGTGTGGAGAAAGAGGAACACTCCTCCACTGTTGGTGGGACTGCAAGATGGTGCAACCACTTTGGAAATCAGTCTGG
>NW_021616653.1:0-296 GCF_004785775.1 Grammomys surdaster
ATATCTTTACAAGAGATTTGTTCAATACGATCTATTGTTCTTTTCTGTTGGAATCTAGCAACTTACATGGACATTCCACATGAAGCAATGAAAGATTCATGGCCGGATGGTACAAGTGTTTCTGATTTAAACCAAACACACTTCCTAACTGAAATGTCACATGTAACATGATTTAGCTGTTATCAGCTCTGTTTTATTTGCCTTTATATCTGGAAGTAAGAATGTGCTGTAAATCAAGTATCTTTACAGTAGATTAGTTCAATAAGTTTTATATTGCATTTCTGCTGGAATCTAAC
>NW_021616653.1:306-2207 GCF_004785775.1 Grammomys surdaster
GAAAGATACATGGCCGTATGGTACAAGTGTTTCTGCTTTAAACCAAACACACTTCCTAACTGAAATGTCCCATGTAACATGATTCAGCTGTTTTCAGTTCTGTTGTACTTGCATTTATATATGGAAATAATAGGTGCTGCAAATCAAGCATCTTTACTCTAGATTTGTTCAATACCTTCTATAGTGCTATTCTGCTGGAATCTAGCAACTTACATGGACATTGCACATGAAACAATGAAAGACACATGGCCGGATGGTACTAGTGTTTCTGATTTAAACCCAACACACTTCCTAACTGAAATGTCCCATGTAACATGATTTAGCTGTTATCAGCTCTGTTGTACTTGCCTTTATATCTGGAAGTAAGAATGTGGTGCAAATCAAGTATCTTTACACTAGGTTTGTTCAATACGTTCTATAGTGCTTTTCTGCTGGAATCTAGCAACTTACATGACCTTGCACATGAAACAATGAAAGATACATGGCCGGATTGTACAAGTGTTTCTGCTTTAAACCAAACACACTTCCTACCTAAAATGTCACATGTAACATGATTCAGCTGTTTTCAGCTCTGTTGTACTTGCTTTTCACTCTGGAAGTAAGAGTGTGCTTCAATTCACGTATCTTTACACTAGATTTGTTCAGCAAGTTCTATAGTGCTTTTCTGCTGGAATCAAGCAACGTACATGAACATTCCCTATATAACAATGAAAGATACTTGGATGGATGGTACAAGTGTTTCTGCTTTAAACCAAACACACTTCCTAACTGAAATGTCACATATAACAAGATTCAGCTCTTTTCAGCTCTGTTGTACTTGCCTTTAGCTCTGGAAGTAACAATGTGCTTCAATTCACATATCTTTACACTAGATTTGTTCAATACGTTCTATAGTGCTTTTCTGCTGGAATCTAGCAACTTACATGGACATTCCACATGAAACAATGAAAGATACATGGCCGGAATGTACAAGTGTTTCTGATTTAAACCAAACACACTTCCTAACTGAAATGTCCCATGTAACATGATTTAGCTGTTTTCAGCTCTGTTGTATTTGCCTTTATATCTGGAAGTAAGAATGTGCTTCAAATCACGGATCTTTAAACTCGATTTGTTCAATACGTTCTATAGTGCTTTTCTGCTGGAATCTAGCAACTTACATGGACATTCCACATGAAACAATGAAAGATACATGGCCAGATGGTACAAGTGTTGCTGCTTTTAACCAAACACACTTCCTAACATAAATTTCCCATTTAACATGATTTAGCTGTTTTCAGCTCCATTGTACTTGCCTTTATATCTGGAAGTAAGAATGTGCTGCAATTCGAGTATCTTTACAATAGGTTTGTTGAATATGTTCTATAGTGCTTTTCTGCTGGAATCTAGCAACTTACATGACATTGCACATGAAACAATGAAAGATACATGGCCGGATGGTACAAGTGTTTCTGCTTTAAAGCAAACACACTTCCTAACTGAAATGTCACATGTAACATGATTTAGCTGTTTTCAGCTCTGTTGTACTTGTCTTTAGCTCTGGAAGTAAGAATGTGCTGCAAATCAAGTATCTTTACAGTAGGTTTGTTCAATATGTTCTATTTTGCTTATCTGCTGGAATCTTTAACCTACATGGACATTACACAAGAAACTGTAAAAGATACATGGCCTGATGGTACAAGTGTTTCTCCTTTAAACCAAACACACTTCCAAACTGAAATGTCACATGTAACATGATTTAGCTGTTTTCAGCTCTGTTGTACTTGCCTTTATATCTGTAAGTAAGAATGTGCTGTAAATCAAGTATCTTTACACTAGATTAGTTCAATAAGTTTTATATTGCCTTTCTGCTGCAATCTAACAACTTACATGACATTCCACATGAAACAATGAAAGATACA
>NW_021616653.1:2307-6612 GCF_004785775.1 Grammomys surdaster
GCTTTTCTGCTGGAATCTAGCAACTTACATGGACATTGCACATGAAAAAATGAAAGACACATGGCCGGATGGTACTAGTGTTTCTGATTTAAACCAAACACACTTCCTAACTGAAATGTCCCATGTAAAATAATTTAGCTGTTTTCAGCTCTGTTTTACTTGCCTTTATATCTGGAAGTAAGAATGTGCTGCAAATCAAGTATCTTTACACTAGGTTTGTTCAATACGTTCCATAGTGCTTTTCTGCTGGAATCTAGCAACTTACATGACATTGCACATGAAACAATTAAAGATACATGGCCGGATGTTACAAGTGTTTTGCCATAAACCAAGCAAACTTCCTAAGTGAAATGTCACATGTAACATGATTTAGCTGTTTTCAGCTCTGTTGTACTTGCCTTTATATCTGGAAGTAAGAATGTGCTGCAAATCAAGTATCTTTACACTAGGTTTGTTCAATATGTTCTATAGTGCTTTTCTGCTGGAATCTAGCAACTTACATGAACAAGACATATATAACAGTGAAAGATACATGGCCACATTGTACAAGTCTTTCTACTTAACACCAAACACTCTTCCTAACTGAAATGTCACATGTAACATAATTCAGCTGTTTACAGCTCTGTTGTACTTGCCTTTAGCTCTGGAAGTAAGAATGTGCTTCAATTCACATATCTTTACACTAGATTTGTTCAATACGATCTATAGTTCTTTTCTGCTGGAATCTAGGAACTTACATTGACATTCCACATGAAACAATGAAAGATTCATGGCCGGATGGTATAAGTATTTCTGATTTAAACCAAACACACTTCCTAACTGAAATGTCACATGTAACATGATTTAGCTGTTTTCAGCTCTGTTGTAATTGCCTTTATATCTGGAAGTAAGAATGTGCTGTAAATCAAGTATCTTTACACTAGATTAGTTCAATAAGTTTTATATTGCCTTTCTGCTGGAATCTAACAACTTACATGACATTCCACATGAAACAATGAAAGATACATGGCCGTATGGTACAAGTGTTTCTGCTTTAAACCAAACACACTTCCTAACTGAAATGTCCCATGTAACATGATTCAGCTGTTTTCAGTTCTCTTGTACTTGCCTTTATATATGAAAATAAGATGTGCTGCAAATCAAGTATCTTTACTCTAGATTCGTTCAATACGTTCTATAGTGCTTTTCTGCTGGAATCTAGCAACTTACATGGACATTGCACATGAAGCAATGAAAGACACATGGCCAGATGGTACGAGTGTTTCTGATTTAAACCAAACACACTTCCTAACTGAAATGTCCCATGTAACATGATTTAGCTGTTTTCAGCTCTGTTGTACTTGACTTTATATCGGGAAGTAAGAATGTGGTGCAATTCACATATCTTTACACTATGTTTGTTCAATAAATTCTATAGTGCTTTTCTGCTGGAATCTAGCAACTTACATGACATTGCACATGAAACACTTAAAGATACATGGCCGGATGTTACAAGTGTTTTGCCTTAAACCAAACAAACTTCCTAACTGAAATGTCACTTGTAACATGATTTAGCTGTTTTCAGCTCTGTTGTACTTGCCTTTATATCTGGAAGTAAGATTGTGCTGCAAATCAAGTATCTTTACACTAGGTTTCTTCAATACGTTCTATCGTGGTTTTCTGCTGGAATCTAGCAACTTACATGACATTGCACATGAAACAATGAAAGATACATGGCCGGATTATACAAGTGTTTCTGCTTTAAACCAAACACACTTCCTACCTAAAATGTTACATGTAACATGATTCAGCTGTTTTCAGCTCTGTTGTACTTGCCTTTCACTCTGGAAGTAAGAGTGTGCTTCAATTCACGAATGTTTACACTAGATTTGTTCAGCATGTTCTATAGTGCTTTTCTGCTGGAATCAAGCAACGTACATGAACATTCCCTATATAACAATGAAAGATACTTGGATGGATGGTACAAGTGTTTCTGGTTTAAACCAAACACACTTCCTAACTGAAATGTCACATATAACAAGATTCAGCTCTTTTCAGCTCTGTTGTACTTGCCTTTAGCTCTGGAAGTAAGAATGTGCTGCAAATCAAGTATCTTTACAGTAGGTTTGTTCAATATGTTCTATATTGCTTTTCTGCTGGAATCTTTATCGTACATGGACATTACACATGAAACTGTAAAAGATACATGGCCTGATGGTACAAGTGTTTCTCCTTTAAACCAAACACACTTCCTAACTGAAATGTCACATGTAACATGATTTAGCTGTTTTCAGCTCTGTTGTACTTGCCTTTATATCTGTAAGTAAGAATGTGCTGTAAATCAAGTATCTTTACACTAGATAAGTTCAATACGTTTTATATTGTCTTTCTGCTGGAATCTAACAACTTACATGACATTCCACATGAAACAATGAAAGATACATGGACGTATGGTACAAGTGTTTCTGCTTTAAACCAAACACACTTCCTAACTGAAATGTCCCATGTAACATGATTTAGCTGTTTTCAGCTCTGTTGTACTTGCCTTTATATCTGGAAGTCAGAATGTGCTGCAAATCAAGTATCTTTACACTAGGTTTGTTCAATATGTTCTATAGTGCTTTTCTGCTGGAATCTAGCAACTTACATGAACAAGACATATATAACAATGAAAGATACATGGCCAAATTGTACAAGTGTTTCTGCTTTACACCAAACACTCTTCCTAACTGAAATGTCACATGTAACATAATTCAGCTGTTTTCAGCTCTGTTGTTCTTGCCTTTAGCTCCGGAAGTCAGAATGTGCTTCAATTCACATATCTTTACACTAGATTTGTTCAATACGATCTATAGTTCTTTTCTGCTGGAATCTAGCAACTTACATTGACATTCCACATGAAACAATGAAAGATTCATGGCCTGATGGTACAAGTGTTTCTGATTTAAACCAAACACACTTCCTAACTGAAATGTCACATGTAACATGATTTAGCTGTTTTCAGCTCTGTTTTACTTGCCTTTATATCTGGAAGTAAGAATGTGCTGTAAGTCAAGTGTCTTTACACTAGATTAGTTCAATACGTTTTATATTGCCTTTCTGCTGGAATCTAACAACTTACATGACATTCCACATGAAACAATGAAAGATACATGGCCATATGATACAAGTGTTTCTGCTTTAAATCAAACACACTTCCTAACTGAAATGTCCCATGTAACATGATTTAGCTGTTTTCAGCTCTGTTGTATTTGCCTTTATATCTGGAAGTAAGAATGTGCTTCAAATCACGTATCTTTAAGCTAGATTTGTTCAATACGTTCTATAGTGTTTTTCTGCTGGAATCTAGCAACTTACATGACATTGCACATGAAACAATGAAAGATACATGGCCGGATGTTACAAGTGTTTTGCCTTAAACCAAACAAACTTCCGAACTGAAATGTCACATGAAACATGATTTAGCTGTTTTCAGCTCTGTTGTACTTGCCTTAATATCTGGAAGTAAGAATGTGCTGCAATTCTTGTATCTTTACACTAGGTTTGTTCAATATGTTCTATAGTGCTTTTCTGCTGGAATCTAGCAACTTACATGAACAAGACATATATAACAATGAAAGATACATGGCCACATTGTACAAGTGTTTCTGCTTTAAACCAAACACTCTTCCTAACTGAAATGTCACATGTAACATGATTCAGCTGTTTTCAGCACTGTTCTACTTGCCTGTAGCTCTGGAAGTAAGAATGTGCTTCAATTCACATATCTTTACACTAGAGTTGTTCAATACGATCTATAGTGCTTTTCTGCAGGAACTAGCAACTTATATGGACATTCCATATGAAACAATGAAAGATTCATGGCCGGATGCTACAAGTGTTTCTGATTTAAACCAAACACATTTCCTAACTGAAATGTCCCATGTTACATGATTTAGCTGTTTCAGGTCTGTTGTACTTACCTTTATTTCTGGAAGTAAACATGTGCTGCATTTCGCGTATCTTTACACTAGATTTGTTCAGTACGTTTTATAGTGTTTTTCTGCTGGATTCTAGCAAGGTACATGAACATTCCCTCTCTAACAATGAAAGATACATGAATGAATGGATAAAGTGTTTCTGCTTTAAACCAAACACACTTCCTAACTGAAATGTCCCATGTAACATGATTTAGCTGTTCTTAGCACTGTTGTACTTGTCTTTTTATCTGGAAGTAAGAATGTGCTGAAATTCGCGTATCTTTACACTAGGTTTATTCAATATGTTCTATAGTGCTTTACTGCTGGAATCTAGCAACTTCCATAACATTGCACATGAAACAATGAA
>NW_021616653.1:6785-7755 GCF_004785775.1 Grammomys surdaster
TGCTGCAAATCAAGTATCTTTACTCTAGATTTGTTCAGTACGTTCTACAGTGCTTTTCTGCTGGAATCTAGCAACTTACATGACATTGCACATGAAACAATGAAAGATACATGGCCGGATGGTACAAGTGTTTTGTCTTAAACCAAACAATTTTCCTAATTGAATTGTCACATGTAACATGATTTAGCTGTTTTCAGCTCTGTTGTACTTGCCTTTATATATGGAAGTCAGAATGTGCTGCAAATCAAGTATCTTTACACTAGTTTTGTTCAATACATTCTATAGTGCTTTTCTGCTGGAATCTAGCAACTTACATGAACAAGACATATATAACAATGAAAGATACATGGCCACATTGTACAAGTGTTTCTGCTTTAAACCAAACACTCTTCCTAACTGAAATGTCAAATGTAACATGATTCAGGTGTTTTCAGCTGTGTTGTACTTGCCTTTAGCTCTGGAAGTATGAATGTGCTGCAATTCGCATATCTTTACAAAAGGTTTGTACAATACGTTCTATAGTGCTTTTCTGCTGGAATTTAGCAACTTACATGGACATTCTACATGACACAATAAAAGATACATAGCCTGATGGTACAAGTGTTTGTGCTTTAAAGCAAACACACTTCCTAACTGAAATGTCACATGTAACATGATTTAGCTGTTTTCAGCTCTGTTGTACTTCTCTTTAGCTCTGGAAGTAAGAATGTGCTACAAATCAAGTATCTTTACAGTAGGTTTGTTCAATATGTTCTATATTGCTTTTCTGCTGGAATCTTTAATGTCCATGGACATTACAAATGAAACTATAAAAGATACATGGCCTGATGGTACAAGTGTTTCTCCTTTAAACCAAACACACTTCCTAACTGAAATGTCACATGTAACATGATTTAGCTGTTTTCAGCTCTGTTGTACTTTCATTTATATCTGGAAGTAAGAATGTGCTGTAAATCAAGTATCTTTACAC
>NW_021616653.1:7765-8431 GCF_004785775.1 Grammomys surdaster
GATATTCCACATGAAACAATGAAAGATACATGGCCGTATGGTACAAGCGTTTCTGCTTTAAACCAAACAAACTTCCTAACTTAAATTGCCCATGTAACATGATTTAGCTATTTTTAGCTCTGTTGTACTTGCCTTTATATCTGGAAGTAAGAATGTGCAGCAAATCAAGTATCTTTACTCTAGATTTGTTCAATACGTTCTATAGTGCTTTTCTGAAGAATCTAGCAACTTACATGGACATTGCACATGAAACAATGAAAGATACATGGCTGGATGTTACAAGTGTTTTGCCTTAAACCAAACAAACTTCCTAACTGAAATTTCACATGTAACATGATTTAGCTGTTTTCAGCTCTGTTCTACTTGCCTTTATATATGGAAGTCAGAATGTGCTGCAAATCAAGTATCTTTACACTAGGTTTGTTCAATATGTTCTACAGTGCTTTTCTGCTGGAATCTAGCAACTTACATGAACAAGACATATATAACAATGAAAGATACATGGCCACATTGTACAAGTGTTTCTGCATTAAACCAAACACTCTTCCTGACTGAAATGTCACATGTAACATGATTTAGCTGTTTTCAGCTCTGTTCTACTTGCCTTTATATATGGAAGTCAGAATGTGCTGCAAATCAAGTATCTTTACACTAGGTTTGTTCAAT
>NW_021616654.1:0-5440 GCF_004785775.1 Grammomys surdaster
TGGTCTACAGAGTGAGTGCCTGGACAGCCAGGGCTACACAGAGAAACACTGTCTTTAAAAACCAAAAAAAAAAAAAAAGTAAACAGAAGGGAAAGTAACATGGTAGAGGATACTCACTAATCCTGGATTTGGTTCTTTTTAGAAAGTGTCATTCTGTACTTTCAGACACTTCTCCTTTAAAGAAGATTAAAGGGAAAGGTTCTTCCAGCAACCCATTATTAGACATAGAAATTCAAAGGCAACACTCTTTTCCCTGTGGTGTTTCATGCCTTTATTCTTAGAACCCAACAGACAAGTCAGGAAGATCACAATGCCAAGAGTTTACTCAGCTATCTAACGAATTTGAGGCTAGCCTAAGGTAAATTAAACCCTGTCTTAATTTCACCTCAAATATTTTCATTGAAACTGGTTAGAAATGGTGTTAAATGAGTATGTACATTCGTACATATCCCTTTCTACTTAACGTTTTTAGATGTGAATAAATGCATTGGGAAAGCAAGAAGAATTTATAATACAATATTAAAATTAATTTCTGTGGTGGGAATTTATCTTTTGGGTTTTCTCTTTTGCATCTATATTTGATCATTTTATATATCAAACATGGTTTCCTTGTGCAGTTTAATCAAAAGCACAAGCTATGACAAATAGTATATACAACAGGTGTGGCCTGTAATGTATTATTTCATTCTAATTCCTAGGGATTTAAAAAAAAAGATATTGCCACGTGGTGGTCCCACATGCCTTTAATCCCAGCACTTGGGAGGCAGAGGCAGGCAGATTCCTGAGTTCAAGGCCAACCTGGTCTACAGAGTGAGTTCCAGAACAGCCAGGGCTATACAGAGAAACCCTGTCTCGAAACCCCCCCAAAAAAAACAGATATTAAATACACATTTGTAGCTTAGCCATAGAGGTCACACATGGATCTGGAGACTCTCTAGTAGGAGAAGACCAAGAAAATCTCCAGTGCTGGAGATAAATCACATAATGCTCAAGATCAGATTTTGCTTTCTCATTAAGCAGCATCAAAGCCTGCTTCTGAGCAAGACACTTAGTTTGCTTATTGCAAGAAGAGCTTAGTAATGTGAAAGCAGAGTTTGAGAGCTGGAGTAAGAGCATCTGAATATGACAAATCAGAAGCATGAAGAGCAGTTTCCAGCCTAGATGTCAGCCTGGTGAAGAACAGTGAAGAGAGGAGGCAGCAAAGTCACAAGGTGACTGAGTGGCATCCTTACTTGAGAAGATGAACACATACATCTCTTGGAACATGTTATGAAGTTACTGATCTAACAAATACCTTTTTGTCACTATGTCTTCATTAATATAAGCGGAAGCAGTTTGCTTTATTTGGCATTGCCAGTAGTATACCTTTACAGTTTTGCCTCAAGAATATATTATATTTGCAGCTCTGTGTCATAACTTAGAAGAGACCTTGATCATATGTGTCTTTCATGAAATACAATATTAGTACTCTAAAGTGGACATTAGTAGAATTGACCTAGGCAGAATGACGTGTCAACCAATTTGGACTCATTGGTAACTCATCTGGGCATCAGAAGACAGAAAATGAATCCAACTAAATTAAGTAGTCTTCTAATTTAGTGCAATGCTTAGGAATCTATTGCTGTAGAGTATTCAGAGATATTAATTACAAGGTCAAAGATATGAAATTGCACCTGGCCTTTCTTATCACAAAGAAAGAAGCACAACAATTAGTAGGCTTATTGGGATCCTCGAGACAGAACATTCCTCATTTGGGTGTGTTATACCAGCTTATATACCAAGTAGCCCAGAAACCTGCTAGCTTTCTGTTGGGGGCCAGAAACAGGAGAAGGCTCTCTAACAGGACCAGGCTACTGTGTAGGCTGTCCTACTATTTTCAGTGTCAGATAGGAATGTTGTTTGTAGCCTTTCGCAGGCTCTTATTGTGAAATATAGATTTTGAATATTGGAACAAGGCTCAACAATCAACTCTATCCAAATATTTTCCCTTTTAAAAAGAGATTTTGGCCTTCTAGCTCATCTTAGTAGAAACTGAACATAGAGTAGGAGAACAAGTTACCATAAAACCTGAGCTGACCATCATGAGCTGGGTGCCATTTGACCCAACCAGACAGCAGCAGCAACCCAGCATCCTGAGCAGGTCCTGAAGGCATAAGAAAGTTACATAAATAATTTTCCCAGATGCAGTTTTCTATTCCTGTACCATGCTCTCTGCTGTCATACATGCACCTAGAGCTTCCTAGTGTAGGCCGTATCATCAAATGACTGTGGAAGAGATGACTAGGTCCTGTTTTTACTAAGGGTTCTGCCTGTTATGGAGGCCCAATCAAGAAATGAACAACTGCAGCATGAAAACATGTTTCTGGGATAACCCTGAAAGACATCAGTAAAGGGAAATCATCACAGTTCAGAGCGTCATGCAGTAGTCATGCTCATACGTTTGTTTGGAAATGTGTGATTATTCATTGAATCATCAGCTGTAAACAGTGGCATGGCTTGACCATCACAGACTAGGAAAGAAAACAATTAGAAAATTTTTGGGAAAGACATAAAAGGCAGAAGTATGTGGATAGATCTCTCAAAAATGGCCAAAGTATGTAAAGATACTTATGTCCCATGTAAGTACTAATCAAAAGGTAAGTTCAACTGAGCAAACATTCAGTAATCAAGTAGGTAGGATGATCTATTCTGTGGGAAGTCAGCCGTGTCCCCAGCTATATCTGTTATTTTCCAGTGGTCCCTTGAACATAGCGGCCATCAGGGATGCAGTGGGGTTTATGCATGGGTACAACAGTAGAGTAGTCCTGTCAACAAGCTTGACATGGCCATATCTGCTAGTGAGTTCTCATTCTACCAACATCAGAGACTAACACTGAGGCCTACATATGGAACCTGTATCCTGGGTAGGCCAGCCAGTGACTGGGTGGAAGGTTGACAATGTTGGATCATTTCTCTTGGGCAAAGAACAAAGCTTTCTTCTTCCTAGAATCAATAGGTGTTCTGCTTATGATTTTGACTTTCATGCACATATTGTTTCTGCCTAGTCCACGATCCATGGACATGCTGAGTGCTTCATTCACCACAATGGCATTCCACACAGTATTGCTTCTGATGAAGGGACTCATTTCACATCAGAGAAGTGAGACAGTGGGCCAATGATTATGAATTTTAATGGTATTAATTACCAATGATACCATATTCCTTGTTACCCTGAAGGTACTGAACTGATAGCAAAGTAGAATAACCTTTAGAAAACATGTTTACACAGCGAATTATGAGACAGCCACCTGGAGAGCTGGGCAGGGTCCTAGGCTGTTTGTATTTTTAATCAGCATCCAGTATTTGATATCATTTCTCTCACAGCCAAGACCCATGATTTCAGGAATCAAGGTTTTGGAAAACCTGTTTGAAGGTCACAGTCCACAAGTCCCAGTGGAACTCAGCCCAAAATGCAGGGCTCCCATTATCAGCAGGGATTCCATTTCTCTGCTTGACTTTGTCTGGATCCTGAACACAGGCAGCTATCCTTATCTAAGGAATGTCCTTTTGCAGATCTGCTTAAACTCAGCACAGAAGTCACATTCTGGATTCCCTGTACACATAAAGCACATGTATCTGCTGCATTATAAGAAAATACAGCTGAAGTTCAAGGGGATAAGATAGGATACCTGAATAATTCTATAAATCTCTGAATTTGATGGCAGAAGCTCCTGGAACACATTTATATCCAGGAGCATGCATGGTTAGTGTAATGAAGGACACAGTCTATTAGTGAGAAGTACACTTTGATAATATGATGGTGTTCTATATTTGGTAAATATAGCTTTTAGATTTGGCCTCAGTATTTAATAAGGTTGTTCAGTTTTCCTCAGCTGTATATAAACCCTGCCATGCTGAAGTAAGCAAAGGGCTTTTTTTTCCTCTGGGATATTGAGATACATCTATATACGACAAAGAGAATCAGGAGTGAGAATTTATTTTCTAAATAACATTTCACGTGATCAAACAATTTTTGAGGAGTATTGTCCCTTCCATTGCTAAAGAGACACACTGCATTTTGAAAGTCATCAGTATCATATATGCCTGCTTAAAATTCCATAGTTAGCAAAATCATCTTTTGTTTACCTTCTGTTAAGGTCTATCAAAATTTCATATCTAGGTTACCACTTGATCTTCTGAGGAATCTCTGTGTCTTCAAGCTTTTATTCATACCATATTCTCTCCTAGTTAACGTTACTCGATATCATTTCTTGTTATTGAGTGTGACTTTCCTTGGAAGCTTTGAGGGAATCATCCCTGTATTTTGACTATCCTCAATGTAGACTGGACACAGGGTAGAATTAATCTTAAATAACAGCCAGTTTGTCATAAAAGCTGCTCTGAAGACAGAGACTTTAAGCCCATATGTATTTCCCATAAGTATCCTAATCTAAGTGCCTTCAATACCTAACTTATTCCTTCAGAATTATCAAAGGCTTTGTATTTTTTTCTTGTCACTTTGGATATCTCATTCTAATCTATATATAGCTCCTTCTTTATTGAAACCGTTTACATATTTAGATCATTCTAACATTTTATAAATGTTAATACCATAACATACAATAGGCTTAACAACAAAACTCACAATCTATCGTGACAATATTTATTCAGGGGTCAAAAATAAGCAACTTATATCCCCTGTTTCTAAGGTCTCAGTGTTAGTATTCTGTCTAAACTCCACCTCCACAGTTACTGGCAACAGCCAGGTATGCTCTTCCTCACAGTTACCTGGCAGCAGGCAGGTAGGCCTTGCCCACTATAAAGGTGGCTGCTTGCCACCTCCTCTCTCTCTCTTTATCTCTTGCCTCTAGCTTCTCTCTGTCCCCTCCCCCTCCCCTTCCCCATCTCTCTACATGGTCATGACCTTCCTCTACTTCTCTCTCTCTCTCTCTCTCTCTCTCTCTCTCTCTCTCTCTCTCTGCCTCTACTACCCTCCTGGCTCCCCTACCCATGTCCTAAATAAACTCTATTCCATGCTGTACCAGTGCGTGACTGCTCCCTCAGAGGGAAGAGATTCCTCTGTGTGGACCCAATGAGAAATCCCCTTCCCGATACCTCTCCACACACCCACAGAAACTACTCTCTTTATCTCTTTTTATAAACACATCGGTCTGACTCCGCATTTCAATTATGATAGTTCACTCTAGGAAAACAGTGGAATAATTGGTTTTACATACAGAAAATTGGCAAAGTGTTCCTTATGAGACTGCAGACATTCTGCAATCAGACACAGTAAAAATACTGTACTCAGTATATATGGAGACAAGTATATATTACCTAAATAGTTATTCCCCTTCCAAGTTGTAAAAATACTGACCAGCCATGTCATTTTGTTTTGTTTTTTTTTTGTTTTTTTTTTTTTGGATAGAGTTTTAGTAACATTTAAAAAGCCTTGCTGTGA
>NW_021616655.1:0-5701 GCF_004785775.1 Grammomys surdaster
CAGCCTCTAATTGGTGCTGACAGGGAAACTGTGGCCTCTAGTCTGCAACTGTCTGGGGATGAGGGTCCTTGTAAGGAGGATGGTACTTGGAGGAGTGTCGGTCCAATTGAAGTCGGCAGGAAATCATGGTTTGGGATTATTTGTTCAGCAGCAGGCATGCCAACTCCTCAGTGAGTGTTCTCACCTAAAGCACAAAGGAAAGATGGAGTGGAACAAGAACAGAAAGCTACTGGGGGAGCGGATTGAAATGCAAGTGCCCTGTGAGGAAAAATGGAGTGCTGTACAGAGGCCAACAAGAAGATCTATGAACTTCCTGGCAAGCAGCAGCAGGTAGGATGTGGCATCAGGGTCCGATTGCCCTCCTGTCTTACCATGAACACAGACTAACCCATGTATCTGTCCACAGAGTTATCCTGCCACTCACCTAGGTCTCACTTAATTCTTCACATATGGAATCACTTACATTCTATGGAGGTGGCCTCTTTCAAGAGGCTGTTTGTTTGGCAAGCAAAGGCTCCTGCTCTGCCTCAATGTGCAGCTCGTGAGGGAGATAGACTGATCACACCTCAAGAACCTTCATGCCACTAAGTTACAGGGATTCCATGTGGGACATTCTATTTACAGTAGCATGGATCTTAGAAGAATGAGCTAAAGGGCCATAGCTCACTTGCTTTAGAGGAATCTCAGGTAGGAAGCAATTTTTCAAGGTTGAGAAACAAGGGAAAATGCCAAATGAGTGGTCCTAATTTTTGTCTTTGGGGGTCTTTGGTTCTTTCTCCTTTTCCTTGTGTCTCCAGATGGTCTCTTCACACTATGTAGGTCTAGGCACACAATGATAAAGCCTGAATAGCAGCTTGTCGGTCATGTTTTTTTGGTGAGTGCTGCTGGAGAGTTCATTCCTGGTGCTTGAATTGTGAAGCTGGCTGCATGAATTGGTGTTTACTGCTGTGAACTGACACCATGACCAAGGTAACTCTTTCAAGGACACTAAATTGGGACTGGCTTAAAGGCCAGAGTCTTAGGATATTATCCTCAAGGCTGGGACATGGAAGCATCAAGGCAGGCACCACACAGGAATATGGGAGAGTTTACATCTGCATCTGAAAGCTGCAATTTGAGTATTGACTTTTAGGTTGCTAAGAGGATGGTTTTAAAGCCCTCAAACACAATGACACACCCACTCCATCAGGGCCATACCTTATAAAAGTGCAACTCCCTAGGAATAGCATACACAAACTATCACACCAGGAATATGGGAAAGGATTTTCACAAGCTGAGGGTTGCTGTGAGAGATTGGAGGCTACAAGAGAAAAATTACTTGAATCATATCAATCGAGGCTGAACAAGTAATGTGCTTCCTAGTCTTTTGTCACCAGGAAGGATGACTGACAGAGTGGTGGGTCTCACTTGGAGCATTTGCATTGGATAGCCTAAATTCAATTGCTCCTCCTGCATGATGAATTCCTCATTGCTTTCTAATCACTTACCATTTCTGAGGTGTGTGTATGAATGTTTGTGTGTGTGCATGTGAGTATGTTTATGTCTGAATTTATGCATCCATGCATTTGTGTGTTTCTGTAAACCACATTTATTAGTAGAGTACAATTGCTGTTCCGTTTCCATTCTTGAAATATGCAATACAGCAACCCATCCTTCTGCATCTCCACCAAGGTCCCTAGAACAAAAAGGACATATAACCTGCTATAAAGTCAGATTCTCAACTGACTGAAAGGCTTTTGATCCACCTTGAAGTGCTTTGGAGTAATTCAACAGAAAATAGTTAATGGAGGTGAGTAGAAGGCTGCAGTGTCATGCACCTCTGCCTGAGAGTCAACAAGGCTGGCTAAGGGTTGATGTCCTATAGCCTTTGTGATGTAGACAGTCTGCTGTATGTAGTGCTTTTATGTTGCTGAAACTGAGGTGCTTATTGGAAACATCTAGGCTGTCTATTTCAAGGCCACAACAGAATTTGACATGCTAATGGATGTCTTTAATTCTGGGCTCGGGAAGCTGTATCCCTGTCTTGCAAGGCAGCCTGGGCTATTTAACCTGTGCCTCAAAACAGTAAAAAAAAAATGCACTGGTGCGATGTCACAGCAGGGGAAAGTGCTTGCAACTTAGCTGGTGACCAGTTTTTGATCTCCAGAAGTCACGAGAAAGGAGAAAATTAATTCATAATATATCTTTGGGCTCTCCAGTCCTTGGCCATAGGTCCTCCTTCTCTTGCCACTTGGTCATACTCAAATGGAACTCACCTAAATTCATCATTAATTGCTTGGAAATGGGGTTGGTAGGGAAGGCACCTGACACAGAGCTAACTAGATGTAGGGCCTTTTTATTCAGAGCATCCTGAAAGGCTGGAACTCTTTCCCCCAAAGAAGATTGAGACAACTGCATAGACCCTGGCCTTCCAAGGCATAAACTATTCCTGTCCTCCATATTTCAAAGACACCAAACAACCAAAACAGATGCTACTGTTTAGAAAACTGAGCAAATCACGTACAGTGACAAAAGATCCAGGACTTGATTCCAGGGTGATGTTGTCAACCTCGGTCACTTCACAATATTCCTTTCACCATGGCTACACAGTCAATGTGGTTTCTGACACACAAATCAATACCACTTCTTGGATTTTCATTTGTAGACAGAGCTGGCCCTGAAATTGTCTCTGCCTTTTATGGGTAGGAGTCACAGAAACCCACAGTTGTACTAAAGAATCATGTGATTCCTGGTTTATATTGCCACTTCCAAACTTTGCCACCCGAAGCAGATCCCCTAACAATTCAAGGACCCTGTTTGCTGAACTCATTGTTAATTTCCACATTGAGAGGAAATAAAAATGAGTAGTGGTCTCAAGAGTGGTGGAATTCTTAGCCCTCTCTTAGTCTCCCTGTTTGGCTTATCAGTCTAAACACTGTAAATGGAATTAAACAATGTGAGCATATTATAGCTTCATAATCCACATTGAAATCTGGTATGAACTCTGAGCAGACTTCATAACCACCAGGAGCACATGCTCTCCCTTCTCCCCATTGGCTCCTACTGGGTTCCCTCTCCATTCTTTCTATTATCTTGCCTGATCTGAAGGATCAGCCCTAAATACTCAGATTCTGGATAATATCCCTTTCCTTGAGATTCTAGGTATGGGTTCTGTCTCTCATTAGGATGACTCTGTGTATCAAGCTAAGTTCTTAGTAGAGCTGTTTGCACCTCTGCAGCACTAGACACCTTCAGGAGCCTCTAGCCCTCATAGATGGGTGGGTCTTCAGACCTTAGATAGGCGATATGACTTGAAAAACACCCTGCCTCCTCCAAAACTTTCCCTGCTGAACAAACTCCATGCCTAGCTTCAAAAGGAAGGTCTTGGAGCTCCACCACATCTGGCTGGACTATAGCTTCCCCTCCAGTTTAATGGAGCAGGAACCTTGAGTGAGTCCTATTGTTTCTGACCAACCACTTAAGTGGAGCTTAGATCCTTGCTGATTATGGGCTGTGTGCTCTTCTCTGCATGGCTGCTGGTCAACCTGATGGTGCTGGTGCTGCAGGTGCACTCAGGACCTGGGTCCTATGGCACTTCCCCCCTGCATCAGCCCATATTTGTGTTCTAAGTGCGACTGTGTAGCATGGCAGTAACCAACATGTTGGCCAAGTGTCAGTCAGTCCAGCCATTCTGGCTGCCTAGTAGCAAACCCAGAGTCTACAGGAAATGTTGCCTGACCCAGGCAATCATTTCTGTGAAGCCTCTGCCTTCATGTTCTTCTTTGTGCTGGTCTAGACATGGTAGGTGCTGGCTACGGTACTGGAGTGCCAGCCAGATCTTAAGACATCTTTTCCTCTTCTCAAGCCACATTACCCTGTGCTGGGAGGAAGTGCTAGTGGTGCTGGTTATGGATGCCTTCTGCTTGAATTTATCTGGCTCCAGTTTCCTGGCTTTCGAAAGTCCATGCACAACTATCTAGGAACTTGGTGCTTCATCCAGATAGTCAACAAGAATTACTGGAATTCTTAATTGGATTAAGACTATATTTTCATCAAATCTACCCTCACTAGTATCCTAAAAGAGAAAAAGATCATGGGACACTAGAGATCTATTCCAGGACTTACCATAAGCTCGGCTCATAGCAGAACCACAGAAGCCCACAAAAATGACAAAGGTAAGTAAGGTCACACAGGGGTGGTAAGAGCATCCTGTTCATTTTGTAGAGTACTTTTAGGGCCTTATAATACCCATACACCCAGAGACCCTTATGCACTGGAAAAGAGTCAAGTGCTCAACATACATTGCTTTTGTCACTCAGTTTGCACCAAATATTAGAAGTTACAAGACTTAGAAGTATTTGAAGATATCACTGGGACCCATTGGGTGGAGGTAGCTCAAAAATGTGTGTGACACCAGTAAACTGATTTAGAGTCAGAGAGACAAGAGACTTACCAATACCAAAGTAGTAGCCTCATGAGAAAATCTGAATAATAAACTAGTTCAGTGAAACAGAAAACATGGGGCCTGGAAACAAGCAATGCAGCATTAGAAAAAGAACAACGTGTCTCCCATAAGGGAAAGTACATTGTAAAAAATAAGTGCCTTCATTGGAAGAAAAGACCCCCAAATCCTATGTGTGAAAAAGTAGCTTCACCCAAGCTTGCTTGCTTTAAGCTCTGAGGATCCCAGGGAGGACCCTAGGGTAACACTTAAAGTTGGGGACAGAGCAACTGACTTCTTAATGGATACAAGGGTAACACCTTTAAGTCCTTAAGAATCCCATAGGCCAATTGATGTTCAAAAGATTTCAGCAGAAGTGGAAATAGGAATGCTACCTGACTACCACTGGACCAGCAAATATTCCATTAAATAGGGAAGAGAACCACATGTTACTGGTATGTCAGATTATCCCTACCCACTGTAGGCATGAGAATTTTTACATATACTGATAGTTACCACCATCTTCTCTGATAATGAGCCACAGCCTTCGATATATTCGAAAGAGGAGTCTCAAAATGTATAACCTAGCATTATAGTTTGTACATCTACCCAGGTCGATCAGCATGCCTGCTCCCCTCCCACACCTCACAGACCAGCTGTATCCCAAAGGTCTGTGGTAATCAGAGACACATGTGAGACACCTGCTAGAATATGCACCCAAGTCTGGATAACCACACAGCCCAGCTGACGAGGACCTATATCCACTCTCTGAACTCCATCATCCTTCAAATCTATACCTCTATCTGCAACTGGGGCAGATCCTGACCCTGGATCCCCAAGCTTGCTTGTATCCCAGGAGATCTGCTCTATGCAGGGATGTAGATAAGTCTCCCATGCCAGGTCGGAATCCTACAGAATCCAACATCGATGGACCTCTCCTGCTCTGCATGATCCCAATAGTTCTCTAGTTTGCACATCACTTTGAAAGTGGAGTAGATACTTCTCTTGTACCACAAAGCCTGCTGTCTTCCAATAGGTTTGCCATGATCAGTACCACAGCAAGTCTGCCCTAACCAGAGAAACAGAAGGATTCTTATAAACGGGTTACAGTGAAGAAATAAAGAAAGACTTTCTATAAATCAACGAAAACTAAGACTCAGCATACCCCAACTTTTGAAACACATACACACAAAAAAAAAGCCATGTTAAGGGAAAAACTCAGAGGACTGAGTGCTCTCATAAAGAATGTGGGGTCATATTATCCTGGGAGGTTAACAGCAC
>NW_021616656.1:0-1754 GCF_004785775.1 Grammomys surdaster
ATAGCTTTCGCCAAGTCAGACAGTCCTTCTTGTGAGAGGATTAATTTACCATCTCAGTTTTTTTTTTTTATTCCCCCATAAGGGGTTTCAGAGTGAAAGCCCAAATTGTCCATCACTTGATGGTCGTTGGTGGCATATCTGAAACTGGTATCTCGAGTGTCAAAATAGTCTCTGGAACCCTTACTGCTAGACTCATTGCTCCCTGGGCAGCTTTCTAGGCAGCCATGTCAGCCATCTGATTTCCTTTTGCAACAGTGTCCTGAGCCCTCTGGCTTTGGTTCAAAGAGGCTCAGTATTTCTGCAGTTGTTAGCAAACCTCTTTGTCTATAGATTGCACCATGTATATGAGCCGTGGCAAAGGCATATCGGTACTCGCTTTCCATCTGCCACTGAATCTCCCGCCATTCGCTTACCTTTCACCACGGAACTGCTGCCATCTGTATACCAGTTCAGACTTCCTGGCCAGGGCTGGTCCTTCAGGTCGCTCCGAGTACCTGTTTCTTCTGTCAGGATATCAACACAGTGATGGACTGGAGAAGAGTCGTCAGTCACAGGCAGCAAGGTGGCAGGATTCAAGATGACCGGGGGTGCAAAGATCACCCTTTCAGTCAACAACAGGCTCTGATAGTGCATCATGCGAGTATTAGGCATCCATCAGTCGGGGCTGCCGGAAAGTTGATGCTGCCAAAAGTCCTCTCTGGGGGGGGTGGAGCGAACTGAGGAGGTTAAGTGTCTTGTATTCTCTTATTGACTTTTCTTAGATCTTGTACTGGCTTGTAATCATTAGTGCCTGGCTTCTTCAGTTTCAGCCCAAACTTTTGGGAATTCTGCTAGCCATTTACTGATATCTGGGGCTTCCGCCTTCGTCACCCAGGTTCTCTGTCTGTCTAAGTCCTATCCTATCTCTTGTCTTTCTCTCCTGCACTGCGGCCAAAATCCTTCTTGCCTGCAATCTCACCTGCCTTTTCTCTCTTTTCTCTCTTACACTTTCTCTGCCTCCTTAACTAAATCTTCCAGTAACCTCTCAAGAAACACAGACAGTGGCTCGTTTGGTCCCTGAAGGACTTCTCTTACCTTGACCAAATTGGTGGGCCATCTCGCTACCCTTGGAGACCCGCTAGAGCCCGATGGTAGACTACCAGCTGCCCCTTACCTGCAGTTAAGGGGGAATCCGGCATCAATCTCATTGGGAAGCTGCATAGACTGCCTGTTGTCACCAGGAACATTCTTACAGGCTTCTAATATAATTCTTTCCTTCTCTTCAGTAGTAAAGAGAACCTGTAAATGCTATTGACAATCATCCCAGGTGGGCTGGAGGGAAAACATCAAAGACTCTACCAGTCCTGTCAGACTGGCTGGGTTGTCTGGAAAGGAGGGGTGATTAGTCTTCTAAGACCCCCACAGATATCTCCTCTCTTTCTTAAGGGGGGGGGATAAATTTGTCTCTACCCCTGTATCTAATTGACAGCAGGCTGGTACTGTGTCACAGCTGTTCTTATTTTTTCTTACTCTAGCAATCATTTCCACCTGCTCTATCTTCTTTTCAACCATAAACATGAGTGAGTCATGGGCTGGAGAGATGGCTCAGCGGTTAAGAGCACTGACTGTTCTTCTAGAGGTCCTGAGTTCAAATCCCAGCAACCACATGGTGGCTCACAACCATTCGTAATGAGATTGGATGCCCTCTTCTGGTGTGTCTAAAGACAACTACAGTGTACTCATAAATAAGTAAATCTTTAAAAAAAAAAAAAAAA
>NW_021616656.1:1854-2828 GCF_004785775.1 Grammomys surdaster
ACAATCTATTTTCTCTAAAGTCAACACTAAAATGCATTACTTTCAGGTTACAAAGTTGGCTGTCAGTTCTTATACATGAATGAATGATAGTGCAGCTTTTAATAACTCATAAGAGACATTGTTTTAAATCTTATCTCTATACATCAGGCTTCTGAATTACTCTAAATCTGAGTTACCAGTTTTAAGCCAACTTTCTTTTACCAAGGTTGTAAATTTCTAACCATACCCAATACCTTATAGGTCAAATAATCTATAACCAAGACATGCAGAACATTCTTATACTTTTAAAACCAGTCATAAACAAAAATGAAGTAAATGTATAGCTTATATTTTTTTCAAACAAAATTTTCTTACTTTTTCTGGCTGTAATTTCAGAAGAAGCACCTTGTCACCTGCTAAACTCAATAATCAATGAGACCAAGGCAGGTCTCCAAAAGTCAATTGAAACTGCTTTTTGTTTTTACTTTTCTTACTCTTAACTTGTTATAAGGCTATTAGCCATTCCTTGAGGCAAAACTTTCTGGTGATATCGCTTCATGGACTCTCAAAAATTACAAGCATACTCACTGCATGTAAACCTCTCATCTTAAAGGAACAGTATAAAAACACTTCTAAATCTATAATAATTCCATATGCATTTCTTGGAATGGCAGCTGGAGTAGGCAAGTCACGTTGTAATTAATTTCTCCAGCATAATCATTATATAGCTCCTGGACCATAAACTGTCTCTTGTAAATGTCCTTGGGTCTGAGGCTGACCTGTCTTCCCCAAGGAAGAAGCGAGGCAATAAAACAAATTCCAGAAAACACCTTTCCAGGGGCTAGTCAGAGTGACCATGACAACAGGAATGTCACACCAGCTTCTGCTGAGCCCTCTCTGAGCTTTGTCCTAACTCAAATTTGAAAGTTCTTAATTTAGGCCTATCTACTGAGGCCTGGCCCAACGATTATCTTTCCTACACTGAGAACAGATTC
>NW_021616656.1:2928-9500 GCF_004785775.1 Grammomys surdaster
AAGTGCTGGGATTAAAGGCGTGCGCCACCACCGCCCGGCTCAGAGGAGTGATTCTTCTGTCTGTCTATGTCTCTATTTTTTTGGAGTCTTTCCTAAAATGACCTATGTCCCCATACCTAGAACATTCCTTATCACCTCAGCACTGTGAAAGCATGGCTTGGACTGTAGTTAGCATTCTCATAAGCTAATTGTGTAACCGAGACTCCTGCCTGAGGGTCTCTAAAAATCCTACCTGTCCTTTTAGCGGCCTATCAAGGCCTTATCTGATCCCAGATAAAACTTACACTGAAATCTCCTTTTCAATCTTGGGGGAAGAAAAAAAAAATCAGTTTCTTTACCAGGAAAGCAAAAAAGTTCTTAGCCTCCCCAAGAGCAGCTTGTGCAAAGAATCATTTTTGCCAGGGGCTCCTCCTGCTGTGCCTCACTTTCATCCACAGAGCAGGGGGACTTGCCTATAAGTTTTAACCCTTTTTATCTTTCTGAACATGAAACATAGAACAGACATTTATTCTAATAAAACAAAGACAGACAACGACACAGGTGGACAAATTTGGCGCCAAGGACTCACAATAGACATAGAAAGCATAACCAAGAATCTCTCCTGTAGGGGCCAGAGAGTTCTCTTTCTTTTGCTAACACACCGCGGAGATCAGACAATTGTTTTAGCTATTTCTCTGTCAATGGCCATGTTAACTCATGTTAACTCTTGTTAACTCAGGATATTCTACACAGTAGATTCAGTCCAAAATAACGTCAGTCACAGTCCAAAAACATGCAAACAGTTCATCAAGAAAACAGAGAAAAACACAGTCAGTTCACCCCCATCACGGGCGGTGAATATACCACATAAAGACAGTTCTCGCTCCTGTCACAGGTGCAGAGACAGGTTACACAATCAAGGCATGAAAGACTGCCGGTGAGAGAACCTAATAACCAGATGACATGGCCAGTCCATGCTGGACCTAATTTAACAGATTTCTTACATCACCAGCAATGAACAACACAGAATTAGACCCAGACACACAGCCACGAGAGCTTCAACAGACGCCGCCCCAGGCAGCAGTGGCCAAAGACCACCTTCAGACAGAGAAGAGGTCATTTCTGACCCTATCTCTCATACAAACGTACTCCAGAGTGTCTTCTAGAGAACTGTGGCCTGCAGTGTGCCGACACATCTGTCCCACTGCTTCCACTTTCCATGAATTCTCTCCCAGAATTCATAACCTGACCCTCTCCCAGGGTTGCAAACTGCCCTCCGTGGCTTGCCTGGTTCCTGCTCCTGCCACGAGCACAGAAACCAGACTACATAGATGGTCACCACTGCCAAGGGTGCACAGAAACTTCACAAACACAGTACACAGACAGTTGCCCCACGCCATGGGCACAGACACCTCATAAGCACAAGCACACAGTCCATTGTCCCTATCACATCATGAGTAACACAAAACACAGACAAAACAACTACACAAAGAGACTAACCGTCTCAACTGAGAAAGCCAACACCAATACAGATGGCCAAGAGATCTCTCACACCTCCTCCAGCAAGAGGACCACCATGTCCTCCCTGGCCTCCAGATGGGCACCCACCAGTCGTCCCTGGGGTCCCTTCCTCTCCCGGGATGTCTCCTGGGTTGTGGCAGTGGTAACCATCCTAGGCAATTCTTGAACCCCAACAGGTAGGTATGTGACTTTATTTTATAGGAGCCCAAAGCTGAGACACTTTAGACATTTAAAGAGATGCTGGCTATTTTAAAGGGACTTAAGACTGTTGAACTTAAAAAGTCATTTATGTGTTGTATTGTAATAGTAATATTAATATGAGATTTTGGGGATAAGTAAGAAAGGAAAGGCTGTGGTTTAATAATAATGTTTTGATGTGTCAAGTTGACAAGGGGTCATTTTTCCTGGTTTGTGTGTGTGTGTGTGTGTTTTTCCTTTGGTTTTTTGAGACAGGGTTTCTCTGTGTATTTCTGGATGTTCTGGAACTTGCTCTGTAGATCAGACTGGCTTTGAATACAGAGATCTGATACATCATTTCTGAGAAGAGGGAACTTTCGCCATCAGATCAGTCTTTAGGCAAGACTGTGGGCATTTTCTTGATTGATGATTGATGTGGGAGGGCTCAGCTAACTAGGATTTGTGCCACTGTTCTGTAGTTCCAAGTTCTACTTCCTCACTAGTGTATGCAGGCACTGCTGCTGGAAAGATAAAGCAGAGCCTGGAGTGGGTGGTGTCTGCAGGATGCTGTTCCATCTGGGAGTGCAGTGGTGGCCACAGTGGTGGTGGCGGCTGATGCAGCAGTGGAGGTGTTTGGGGAGGCCTTCCTGTTAGACGTCTGCACGCAGCTTAGAACAGACTGCACTAGACCAAATGGTTCCAAGGTGGGGGGTGGTTATTCAGGGCAAAGGTGGGGGGAAGAAGTAGAGGAAAAAGATGGAAGAAGAGGGAGAGAGAGAGAAGTGGAGGCTGGCCATGACCACGTGGAGAGAGGGGGAAGGGAAGGGGGTAGGGGCGAAGGGACAGAGAGAAGCTAGAGGCAAGAGATCAAGAGATTAAGAGAGAGAGGAGGGGGCAAGCAGCCCCTTTTATAGTGGTCAAGCCTACCTGGCTGTTGCCAGGTAACTGTGGGGAGGGGCACACCTGGCTGTTGCCAAGTAACTGTGGAGGTGGAGTTTAGATGGAATACTAACACTTCCCAGAGGATTTTGTTACAGCTTTCAGATAATATTCAATGAAACAACTCTCTTAGACAATATTCAATGAAATAGTTTGTGCACATACTTTTTTTTTTTTTTTTGGTTTTTCGAGACAGAGTTTCTCTGTGTAGCCCTGGCTGTCCTGGAACTCACTCTGACCAGGCTGGCCTCGAACTCAGAAATCTGCCTGCCTCTGCCTCCCAAGTGCTGGGATTAAAGGCGTGTGCCACCACCGCCAGGTGCACATACCTTTTATTTGGGGTGAATCAAGGGCTATATATAAATCCTAGACAGTGGGAAGGTTCTTCTTAGGATGAAGTTTCTTTGGCTGGAGTTTAACATACTGGGGTTGCCTCATTTGCATGGAAAGGCATTCCAGGAATCCCAGGTGCTTACTGAACAGGTTCTTATCTGGATAGAGAAAGTTTAACCTGTATTTTTGCCAAGAACTATGTGATATTCCTCAGGTAGAAGACTAGGGGTTGGCTCCTGAGATCATGCAGAGAAGAGGAAGCCCTGCTAAGAAAAGGGAGTCTTCCATTTTGTGGTGACCTCAAGAAAGCTGTGTGGACATGGTAGACTACAACCTTAGTAGTGAGGTGCAACACCACTCTGCAGGTGGTCCTGAGTTAAATAAGAAAGCAGGTTGAACAATCCAGAAATATCAAGACAGTAAGTAGTGTTCTTCCATTGTTTCTGATTCAGTTCCTGCCTCCAGGTTCCTACCTTGAGTTCCTGCCCTGGCTTTCCTCGAGGTACACTAAATGTCAGCTACAGGTAAAATAAATTCTTTTTCCTCAAGTTGTTTTGGTCATGGTTTTTATTACAACAACAGGAATCTAAGGTGAACTATGCTTCCCCCAAAGTTCATGTGTTCAAAAGTTAACTGCCAATGCAGCAATGTTGGCTAGTAGACCCTTTAAAAAAACAATCAGATACAGGGCTGAAGAGAAGGCTAGAGATGCTCTTCTAGAGGAACAGAGTTCAGTTCCCAGCCTATGACTGGTGGCTTACAACCACCTGTAAATCCAGCTCTGGAGGATTTGACATTCTCTTCTTTTTTTTTTTTTTTTTTTGGTTTTTCGAGACAGGGTTTCCCTGTATAGCCCAGGCTGTCCTGGAACTCACTCTGTAGACCAGGCTGGCCTCGAACTCAGAAATCCGCCTGCCTCTGCCTCCCGAGTGGTGGGATTAAAGGCGTGCGCCACCACCGCCCGGCTTGACATTCTCTTCTGCATTTCTCTGGCATATAGTCACACAACTCACATACATATATACATACATACATACATACATACATACATATTTTGTCACAGAAGTATATAATAGACTTTGACAAGTATTTATGAACTCTGAATTGCTAGTTATTGTGTTCAAACAACACAATCATAGCAAGAAAACCCTTCAGCTCTGTAATGTTTCCAGGAATTTTCTTTGCAGGCAGCAAAGGAGACTGACAGACATGAATATATATGATAACGGAAGATAGGAATGTGGTGTTAGAGTCCACAGTACCTGTAGCAGTCTTCCTCTCTTACAGGCATCTACTGAGACATTGTCTCGAGTCTCTAGCTAACAGATTTGCAGATGTAGCTATGCTGTCTGTCTCTGAGCCTTTCTCCGACCCTACATCATGCTGTGACTATTTGTCTCTTTGTCTATGGCTTTAATGACTCCTCTAATAAATTTCCGAGCCATAACAGCCTGTCTCAGAGTCCCTCTCAAACCCTCCATCAAGAACCTTTCATGATTGAATCTGTGAGTTGGATTGGGTATCACTGAAATGGACTGTCCTTTGAAAAGGACTTATTTTCCTTCATTTGCTATGGCTTCTCCATACTGTTATCTGGTAGCACTTTCAATTTGTTGGGATACCTGTCATTTCTGGACCTAGTAAAACTGAATGTTGAGATAGGTATATTCCTCTCCATTCCAGCTTTGAGGCATTGTTTGAATAAGGTGAGTTTTTAGAGATAGCCAGTACCATCTTGGGTGACTGGTATGATGATAGTTTCAACTTTTGATCTCCCTACTCTTCTTGTAAGAAAACCAATAGTTTTCTATTAGAAATAGCTAACTAACCCAGGGCCAATATTCAATTCAAATACAAATTTCCCCCATCTTAAAAAGTTTTATGCAAAGAAATTAAAATCTTTCCATCTCCTCCACCTGGGAAGACTTTTGTTTATGATCACTCTTCTCTCCCATATTCCACAACCCTTCTGGCTTGGAGCAGCCTGGACACCTCCTGACTTTCCTTTATTTCTTTTGCACCAATTATTTTAAACTAGTCAAACCAAACTGTGCAACTGGACCCCAGCCAACATAGACAAGACACAGCCACCACCTGTGATAGAATGAAAACTAATCACTGGAATGACAAATCCAGGATCTGCTGGTACCATGATAGCTGCTGGAGTGGCTATGATCCTCCCAGATGTCTTCTGGATGGGGATAGAAAAGGAACTTTGATCATCATTTACGTTTTAGGCTAAAACAACACTGATCTGTCTCTCTTGGTTATAGGTAAGTTCTGCTTTGAACAAAGCCTGAAAATTATTTATTTATTTATTTTTTAATGTTTAAGATAAGGTCTCACCATGTAGTCCTGGCTGACCTAGAATTTGCTACATAGACAAACTGGCCTTAAACTCACAGGGATCCATTGCTTCTACCTCGTAAATGCTCAGATTAGGTGTGGGTCACCAAGGTCTGACATTTTATAATGAAAGAATTTTCTTACCAAGAAGAAAATCATTGGTGATAAATAGTTGTTCAAGTTGATCAAGTACCTTGGTTGTAAAAACATGATTCCCACGAGCTGACAGATGACCTTGCTCAGCCTTAAGGACAGTTCAGAAAGGAATGTCTGTAGAAACAGTCTATCTTTCAAGATAGTCTGTCCCACTTTGGGCAAATAATTTCAGGAAGGAGAGACTGCAATAGCCCCCTAGAGCTTCAACAGTTTCTCATTCACAAGCCCCTCACTCTGTCCCTGTAAAGGGTCATAGCCAGCCTTTCCTCCTGGCAGACCCCTCAATTTCCAGGTACATCTCACTATATGTCCTAATAAACACAGGCTCATCTGTTGAGGTCAGGCTCTGGTCTCCTTCTGCCTTCTCTTTATACTGCCTGAGAAATCTAACATCTGGTGCTGAAACACAGGATGAGGGACCCTGTCCTGACCCCTCCACTCAGAGCCCCTTTATTCTCACATACTCACTGGTCCTGGCTCTCAGTAGGTGGGCCATCTGCCTCCTCAAGCAGACATTTCTTTCACTTCTCATCTTTATCCCTTCTGTTTCATTCTGACATGTTTTGACTCCCAGATAGGAGGCCTTTCTCCATTCAGACAGAACTCACATCCCACACAGCCAAAATGCTGGAGCCACAGTAACTTGCATGACTAACTCAGAGGTGGCCTAGTAAGGTCTCAGGGGCTCAAGGAAGTGCCTTTTTGTTTTGCCTTTCAATTTGAGACGTAGCCTAAGGTTGTGGGAGCTTTCCATGGGCCTCAGAGACTCACTTGTTTGAGAGTTAAAGAAACTTTGCATCGCTTGGTGATCTCTTGACTTCTGGAAAATACTGAGTCTGGGGATGACCTCCTACTGTCTAGGCCTGTTTGGTCAATGTGACATTTGGGGTACTGGGGTGAATTTGACCACTGTTTTTATCTTGGTTTCACACCCACCACCAGTTCCAAATCATCTATGTCCAAAACTACTCCTTTAGCTTGCTGGTGGGATAACAAAATACCACAAACAAACAAACAAACAAACAAACAAATAAACTCACCAAACCAAGACAAACCAAACCAAGCCAAACCAAGCCAAACCAAACCAAACCAAACCAAACCAAACCAAACCAAACCAAACC
>NW_021616657.1:0-2580 GCF_004785775.1 Grammomys surdaster
TTGTTTGCATCTTTACATTAGGGTTGTTCAATATGTTCTAATGTCCTCTTCTGCTGGAATCTAGCAACTTACTTGGACATTCCATATGAAACAATGAAAGTTACATGGCCGGGTGGTACAAGTTTTTCTGCTGTAAACGAAACACACCTCCTAATGGAATTGTCACATGTATACATGATTTAGGTGTTTACAGCTCCTTTGTCTTTCCCTTTAGCTCTGCAAGTAAGAATGTGCTGAAATGCTCGTATCTTTACATTAGGATTGTTCAATACATTATAATGTGCTTTTCTGCTGAAATCTAGCAACTCACTTGGACATTCCATATGAAACAATGAAAGTTTCATGGCCGGTTGGTACACGTGTTTCTGCTGTAAACCAAACATACTTCCTAACTGAAATGTCACATGTAACATGATTTAGGTGTTTTCAGCTCTGTTGCACTTGCCTTAATTCTGCAAGTACGAATGTGTTGAATTGCTCCAATATTTACATTAGGGTTGTTCAATACTTTCTAATGTGCTTTTCTGAAGGAATCTAGCAACTTACTTGGACATTCCACATGAAACAATGAATGTTACATGGCCGGGGGCTTCAAGTGTTTCTGCTGTAATGAAAACCCACTTCCTAACTGAAATGTCACATGTAACATGATTTAGGTGTTTTCAGCTCTGTTGTACTTGAGTTTAGCTCTTCATGTAACAATGTGCTGAGTTGTTTGCATCTTTACATTAAGTTTGTACAATACGTTCTAATGTGCTTTTCTGAAGGAATCTAGCAACTTACTTGGACATTCCATATGAAACAATGAATGTTACATGGACGGGTGGTACAAGTGTTTCTCCTGTAAACAAAACACCCTTCCTAACTGAAATGTCACATGTAACATGATTTAGGTGTTTTCAGCTCTGTTCTACTTGCCTTTAGCTCTGCAAGTAAGAATGTGCTGAATTGTTTGCATCTTTACAGTAGGGATGTTAAATATGTTCTAATGTGCTTTTCTGCTTGAATCTAGCAACTTTCTTGGACATTCCATATGAAACAATGAAAGTTACATGGCCGGGTGGTACAAGTGTTTCTGCTGTAAACCTAACACACTTCCTAACTGAAATGTCACATGTAACATGATTTAGGTGTTTTCAGCTCTGTTCTACTTGCCTTTAGCTCTGCAAGTATAAATGTGTTGAAGTGTGTGTATCTTTATATTAGGGTTGTTGAATATGTTCTAATGTGCTTTTCTGCTGGAATCTAGCAACTTACTTGGACATTCCATATGAAACAATATTAAATGGCTGGGTGGTTCAAGTGTCTCTCCTGTAAACCAAACACACTTCCTAACTGAAATGTCACAAGAACATGGTTTAGTTGTTTTCAGCTCTGTTGTTCTTGCCTTTAGCTCTGCAAGTAAGAATGTGTAGAATTGTTTGCATCTTTGCATTAGGGTTGTTCAATATCTTCTAATGTGCTTTTCTGCTGGAATCTAGCAACTTACTTGGACATTCCATATGAAACAATAAATGTTACAATGCCAGGTGCTTCAAGTGTTTCTGCTGTAATCCAAACACACTTCCTAACTGAAATGTCACATGTAACATGATTTAGGTGTTTTCAGCTCTGTTATACTTGCCTTTAGCTCAGCAAGTCAGAATGTGTTCAATTGTGTATCTTTACATTAGGGTTGTTCAATACTTTCAAATGTGCTTTTGCTGGAATCTAGTAACTTACTTGGACATTCCATATAAAACAATTTTAGTTACATGGCCGGGTGCTAGAAGTGTTTATGGTGTAAACCAAACATACTTCCTAACTGAAATGTTACATGAACATGATTTAGGTGTTTACAGCTCCTTTGTCTTTCCCTTTAGCTCTGCAAGTAAGAATGTGCTGAAATGCTCGTATCTTTACATTAGGATTGTTCAATACATTCCAATGTGCTTTTCTGCAGGTATCTAGCAACTTACTTGGACATTCCATATGAAACAATGAAACTTACATGGCCTCCTGGTACAAGTGTTTCTGCTGTAAACCAAACACAGTTCCTAACTGAAATGTCACATGAACATGATTTAGGTGTTTTCAGCTCTGTTGTACTCGTCTTTAACTCTGAAAGTAAGGATGTGCTGAATTGTTTGCATCTTTATATTAGGGTTGTTCAATACGTTCTAATGTGCTTTTCTGCTGGATTCTAGCAACTTACTTGGAAATTCCATATGAAACAATGAAAGTTACATGGCCGTGTGGTACAAGTGTTTCTGCTGTAAACCAAACACACTTCCTAAATGAAATGTCACATGTAACCTGATTTAGGTGTTTTCATCTCTGTTGTACTTGCCTTTATCTCTGCAAGTAATGATGTGCTGAATTGTTTGCATCTTCACAGTAGGGATGTTAAATATGTTGTAATGTGCTTTTCTGCTGGAATTGAGCAACTTACTTGGACATTCCATATGAAACAATGAATGTTCCATGGGCGGTTGCTTCAAGTGTTTCTCCTGTAATGCAAACACACTTCCTAACTGAAATGTCACATGTAATTTGATTTAGGTGTTTTCAGCTCTGTTGTACTTGCCTTTAGCTCTGCAA
>NW_021616658.1:0-4460 GCF_004785775.1 Grammomys surdaster
TGCCTCTGTTCCCCATCTTGCTTTAAGAGTGCTGAAATTAGATGTACAGTAGCATGTCTCAATTTCAACGATGTCTTTAAAGTCTCAATGTCTGAATCCAGCTATATACTGTTTCTAGAATGACAACACCATCTAAGCCTCTTCAAATGGCACCACTAAACTAGAGAATAAATCTTCAAGTACCTGAGCATGCAGGAACAATTTCATTTATATAATCAACTTTTAGGTCTAAATTTTTAAAGTTGGAATCATGGATTGTGAATCAAAGATGGTGAGGGGGATGTGAGTTCAAATGTTCATGCTTATAGTTGTTTTGATTCTTTTATAGTTCTCTCCATTGGTAATGGTTGATTTTGCCTATTTCCTACCATCAATTCTTTTTGGGTGCATTTGCTTATTTATTTTTCTAGGGCTTTCAGGTATGCTCTTAAATTCCTAGAGTAGGATCACTGCAATTACTTAAGGAGAGCACTCAGTGCTCTGAGTTTTCCTTTTAGTACTGCCTTCATTGTGTCTCATAAGAATGGTTATGCTGCGTTATCATTTTCATGGAATTCTAGGATGTCTTTATTTTTTTCTTTATTTCTTCCTCAACTAAATTATCATTAAGTATATAATTGTTTTGTTTCCCTGGATATCTCGGTTTTCTGTTGTTTTTGTTGTTATTAAAGTTCTGCCTTACTCTGTGGTGATAAAGTAGGATACATGGGTATGATTTCAGTCCTCTTGTATGTATTGAGACTGTTTAATTACTGATTATATGGAGAATTTTGGAGAAGGTACCATGAGGTACTGAAAGAAGGTATATTCTTTTATTTTAGGGAAAAATGTTCTCACTATATCTCCAAAAGCCATTTGATTCATAACCTATATTAGGTTTACTATGTCACAATTTACTTTCCATTTCAATAACCTGTCCAAAGAAGATAGTAGGAAGAAGAAGTCTCCCAGTATTATTGAGAACATGTGCTTGGAAGACATTTTTCCTGTCTTTTATTCTGAGATGTATTTCTTGTAGCAGGAACACGCTGGATCCTGTTTGCATATCTACCCTTTTAACTTATGTCATTTTATTTGGAATTGAGACCATTGGTTTTGTGAGTTATTAAAGAAAAAAAGATTCTTAGTTTTTGTTATGTTTGTTGTTTTAATAGACACCATGTCCATGTGATTCTCTCTTTTTGCTTTTGTTTTTGAGATGACTAATATTTTGTTTTTTCATAGGGATAAGTACTATCTTTGACTTGGAGTATCCCTTCTAGAGTTCTTTGTAGGACTGGTTTGTTATTTAGGCATTTTTAATTTGTTTTTTTTTTCATTGAATATTTTAGTTTCTGCATCTATGATTATTGTGAGTTTTACCAGGTATAGTAATAGTCTGTGCTGGCGTTTGTGTTCTCTTTGGGTTTCCGTGAACTTTTTCCAGGTTTTTACTGTCTCTGTTAAGAATTCTAGTGTGGTTCTACTACATCTGCCCTCATATATTTGTTGGCTTTTATCCTCTGATGCTTTTATTACTCTTTCTTTCTTCAGTGCACTAAGTGTTTTGATTGTTATTTGATGAGAGTATTTTCTTTTCCAGTCCAATCTATTTGCTACTCTATGGCATTTAGTACATTTATGGCCATCTATTTCTTTAGGTTGGGTAAGCTTTAATTTATGATTTTGTTGAAGAAGTTTGTGGATCCTTTTAGCTGAGAATCTTCACACTGTTGTATTCCAATTATTCTTCGATTTGATCTTTTTGTTTTTTTTCCTGGATTTCCTGGATGTTTGGGATATAATTTTTTCATGTTTTCAATATCTTTTCACAACTGTGTTAATATTTTCTAAGTTGTCTTCTGCACCTGTGAATCTCTTCCTATCACACTTATTCTGTTTTTGATGCTGTAGTTCATGATCACTTTCCTAGTTTTTGCATTTCCAGGGTTGCCTTTGTTTGCGTTTTCTTTATTGTTTGCATTTGCCTTTTAAAGTCTTGGCCTGTTTTGTTCAATTTGTTCACCTGTTTGATTGTGTGTTTTGGTATTTTTTTGTATTTCTTTAAGAGATTTATGTGTTTCCTCTTTAAGGTCTTCTACCTGATTATCTGTGTTTTCCTGTATTTGTTTCAATGACTTATTTATATCTGGTTTAATGGACTTTCTTATCTTCATAAGATAATAGTTTAGATCACCATTCTTGTTCTCACATATGTTGGTGTATTTAGATCTTGCTGTGGTGGGAGAACTGGGTTGGGTTCTGATGATGACAAAATAAAGTTGATTCTCTTGCTTATGGTCTTGCACTTGCCTCTTAATGTCTGTTTGTCTCTGGTGATAACTGGTCAAGGTGTCTTGGTCTAGAGCCTGACTAGGGTGTCCTTAGGTTGCTGCATGTCTCCTGAGAGCCCTGTGGCCCTGGCTGTAGTGTAATTCTTTGGTGGTCCTCAAGATTTATGGCCTTCAGAGAGTTATGTACACTGTTGATCTGTTGCCCTGGCTCTAGCAGCTCTCCTGGGAAGCATTAAAACTATGGGGTCTTCAGAAGTGAAGACAAGTTGATGATCTGTTTTTGTGTGAGCCCCTAGAATGCCTTCAGACTTTAGGGTTCTTCAGAGGAGCAGCCAAGTTGTAGATCTGTCCTGTCTGAAGGTAGAGTTGAGAAAAGTGTTGGAGTTTGAGTTGAGAGGTTGTGTCATGATTCCTGAAGGCACCTCATATTCCCAGGTTCTGCAGTTTATTGGAGGGCACTGTTGCCTGTCACCCAGCATGCTGGGAATATTCTGGGCAGGCTTAAGACTATGGGATATTTAATGGAGTATTCAAGCTCATGATCTGCCCAGATGGAATGGACAGACTGGGGTGGATTTCATGGGTGATGGAGTTTCCAATACATTGATGTACTAAGGTTACCAACTGTTACAATTCCTTGGGAGAGTCCATTACAGGTTACTGTCAGTGCAGCTGAAATCCTGAGAGGCCTTCAGACAGTGGGGTCTTCAGAAGATCAGACAAGCTTATGATCTGCCAGAACATGACCACTTAATCTTCTTCAAATAATGTAGTTCTTAAAAGACACTGCTTTTTCCTAGTTCATAGATACCTTCCTGTGTTCTAAATTCACTCAACGTAAACTGAAATGATGAATCAATACCTAAGAGTATTGGAAGCTTGTCTAGAAGACACTGGTACAATTAGCACGATGCACATGACAATACAAAAATCATCTGTCTACAAGACTTTTTCTATATTACCTCGTAGCAGCTTCTAAACTCTGTCAATAACAGGCACTAAAGTGTGAAACAGGAATATATGCTGGAAAATACTCAAGCATTTAAAATAACAAAAGTTATTAAAATTTATATGATCTGTTTATTGTGTAATACTAAGTTTCTCTAGACCGAAAACCAGAGTAATGAATAAATGTTATCAAGAAATTTAATAGATTGACAAATGTGTTTGTTTTCCACGTAATTAAATATTGGCTGGTTGCATGCTGAGAAAGTTGTGAATCCAGCAACCACTCAATCTATTTGACTAGATGCTTCAAAAGCCCTGCAATGTCTAGATTTTATAAAACATGGCATAATTTAGAAATCATCTCAGAGAAGTAAACCACAATTAAGGAAATCTGCCAATCATTTCTGGCTACTGGTTTTTATTCATATTTAGTAGATGATGTAATAGGACTCAGCCCAATGTGCCTGGTGCCATCCTGGGCTGATATTCCTTGATTCTTTAAGAAAGCATACTGAGCAATCCAAGAAGAACAAGCTTATAAGCCATAGATTTCCATCACCTCTGCATGAGCTCCTGCCTTCAGGTTTATGCTCTGTTTCAATTGTTCTCCCAACTTCCTTCAGTTAAAAACCATGATGTGTCCTTTGCCTTACAGAAACTTTGCAATTTTATGAAGTCCCATTTGTCAATTCTCGATCTTAGAGCATATGCCATTGGAGTTCTGTTCAGGAACTTTTCCCCTGTGCCCAAGTATTCGAGGCTTTTCCCCACCTTCTCTTCTATTAGTTTCAGTGTATCTGGTTTTATGTGGAGGTCCTTTATCCACTTAGACTTGAGCTTTGTACAAGGGGATAAGAATGGATCAATTTTCATTCTTCTACATGTTGTCTTCCAGTTGAACCAGCACCATTTGTTGAAAATGCTGTGCTTTTTCCACTGGACAGTTTTAGCTCCTTTGTCAAAGATCAAGTGACCATAGGAGTGTGGGTTCATTTCTGGGTCTTCAATTGTATTCCATTGTTCTTCCTGCCTGTCTCTGTACCAATACCAGGTAGTTTTTATCACTATTGCTCTGTAGTACAGCTTGAGGTCAGGGATGGTGATTCCTCCCGAAGTTCTTTTATTGTTGAGAATAGTTTTCGCTATCCTAGGTTTTTTGTTATTCCATATGAATTTGAGAATTTCCTTTTCTAACTCTGTGAAGAATTGAGTTGGGATTTTAATGGGGATTGCATTGAA
>NW_021616659.1:0-4473 GCF_004785775.1 Grammomys surdaster
GAATTTTGTATGATATCATATGGTAATATCTGAAATGCTGGCCACAGGGGCTGGAGAGGAGGCTTAGCTGTTAAGGGTGGTTGCTGTGTTTGCAGAGGAGTGAGTCCGATGCCCACCACGGTGCTGATGGGCTCAAACTGTTAGAGCTCCAGCCCCAGGGGATCAGCTGCCCCCTTCTTGCCTCTGCAGGCATCCCACTCACAGGTGCATGCTCACACACATGTACATAAGATTACAAATAAGATAGATCTTTATAAAATGAAAGCTTGACCATGCCCCCATCCTTCCTACTCATTGAGACCTTGTAGTTCACACTATTAAGCTTTGCTGGCTTTTTTTTGGCGGGGGGGGAAGTCCCCTATAATTCAGACACCAGTGCCTCAATCCTAGCTCTTCAGCATGTGACTATATGTGGCATCCATCTCGGGGTGACTCCTGACAGCACTTTTGGGAACATACTGATTGATGCTCTTGTAGACTACAGGAATATCTCACATCTAGAGCAATAGCCTGAGTCTGGTCATCTCCTTGGACTGAAACTCTCTCTCTCCCCCTCTCTCTCTCTCTCTCTCTCTCTCTCTCTCTCTCTCTCTCTCTCTGTGTGTGTGTGTCTCTCTCTGTCTCTCTGTCTCCGTCTATATCTCTGTCCCTCTCCCCTCCCTCACAATCTAGGCAAGTGCTCTGCCACTCTGCGGTACTCAGCATTCCTTGCATTGCCTTTCTCTTGGTTTGGCATCTTGTATACAACAAGAATTGCAAGCATCTAGTGAAACAAGTGAGATCGTCATGGCAGCCGTTCTGACCTTGTACTTCTCCCGTGCTTTGTGCCGCTCCTCATTGAGCTCTCTTTTAAACCTGTAAGTTGTGTGCTCTTTCCCAAGGTGCACCTGCCTGTGGAGAACAGAAGCCAACCTCCAGAAGCCATTCACAAACATCATCTTTGCAATGAGTGTCTTAGCTATATTCTATAATCAAGAAGGGATGGGAAGAAACTGGAGGGAACCACCTCTGGGGTGAATAATATGTCCCGTGAAATGAAGCTCATCATTTAGTAATTAATGCTAAAATATTTATGAATTAATAAAACAAGGGTCTGAGAGATAGTTCATTCAGTAAAGTGTTTGCTTTGCAAGCATGAAGACCCGAGTTCAATCCCAGCAATAGGAGCCTGGTACAAAGTGGCAGGAGTAGAGGTATACTCTATCTCAGCGCTGTGCAGGTACAGACGAAGGATCCCGGGTCAGCCAGTCTAGCCTACTGGGTGAGCTTCAGGCCAGTGAGAGGCCCTGTCTCAAAAAAAAAAAAAAAGGCTGGATACACAGCTCAATGTATAACAGCATTGGCTGTTCTTCCAGAGGACTCAGGTTCAGCTACATGGCAGCTCACAATGGGCTGTAACACATTAGGGGATCTGACGCACTCTTCTGGCCTCCACTGGTACCGCACACACACTGGTAAACATGCAGGCAAAACAGGAATACAATTTAAATAAAATAAATCAGTCTTTAAAACAAACAATATAAGGTGGATGCCATTTGAGGAACAACACCCAAGGTTGACTTCAGGATGCCACAAGTACACACACATGCACGTGCATGCACACACGTGTACACACACATGCATACACACATGCACATACATGCATACTGCACACTCATGTGTTTGCACACATGCACACACACACACACACACGCATGCCCCTGAGTGCTCTGCAGCACCAGTGTTCAGGGAAATGCAGGTCTAAGTTATACAAGGCCACAGGTGCTGATGAGGATGTAGAAAACCTGCAACCCTCCAGTGTTGCAGGTGAAAATATAAAAACAGTCTGGTGGTTGAAATGTGGTGGACTGTAACGATGGAAACATAAGAGTGTTCCCATCCGAACATCTGTTGCCAGGTCTGGTCCCAGCTGCTATGCTCCCCATGACACAGTAGCTCACAGGGAAGTGAGGGGTCATGGAGTGTGATGTGGCACCTGAGTCTTCCCAGGTCTGTCTGGGAATGGGGACTACGGTATCAGGAAGGAAGCAGGGGCTGCACGCCCACAGTTCACAGTTGCTCTGCCCTGTCTGGGTATGTATAGGAAACAACATGTCTTAGTTATTAATTTATGCCCAATAGCCATCCATCCTGAGACAGGAACACTGGCTGAAGAGAAGGAGTAATCAAATTCACCAAGAGTTTATCAATAATAGCATGTCATTGTGTCTCCTGCGTCAAAGGCTATCCCATAAAAGCAGTCACCCTGTCACTTGATACAAATTATCCTGCCATATTTACCACTTAAGATGGTTCTCGATCTCTGTCAGGATGTCCTGTCTGACTTTCTGTTCGAAGATTGCCTCCTTCATCTGTCTGGTTTTGGAGATTTCGTCACCTTGGTCCAGGACTGGAGACAGGAATGAGTGGAGATCATGGACGTAATCAAATCAGTCATTTGCCCATAAGAACACAAGTTTCTAACCATGTCACCTAACAGACATCTAACTGAGTTTTGTTCATTAATAATAAATGTAACTGGACACATTTCTTTCTTACTCTGCCCCAGGGACAAATAAGGCAGGTCAAATGACTATTACCTTGTTTTAATTCTTTAATCTTCAGCTTTCCGGGTTCCTGGTTTAGGACAGTTGCCACGGCGAATGGATTTGACAGGTCGGCTGGAAACCGCAGGTCCTGATAATCGATTTCCTGAGGACCCAATTGGGAGGAAAATGAACTCTTTTCTTCCTGTCTCCCCATCACACCGGGCGCACCCAACCCCTTACCTTCAACTTCTGAGGTTTTGTCTTTGCTGGAGCTGGGTAAAATTGCACATATGTTGTTTTTTCTAGAGGAACATTTACTTTCTTAGAACGAGTATTTAATCTTTTAAACTCTTCTAATCTAGAGTTTAAAACAGATGTTAAATTAGTGTATGATCCAACGGTTCGAGGTTTGTTATAAAGATTTATTTTTATTTTTGATTGTGCCACCATATTGTCTATATACCTGGTGAGGCCAAAAAAATGGCATCTGATCCCCTGGGGACAGAGTTATAGACAGTTGTGAGAAGCCATGTAGTGCTGGGAACTAAACCCAGGTCCTCTGCCAGACCAGCCACTGCTCTAAGCCACTGAGCCATCTCTGTACCCACATAGCTCAAGGATTTTGTTATTTTATTCCTTTTGATAAAACTATTACTTGTGGACCAGTAGTATAACTAAATGAAAAGTAAATTTGTGTGTCCATGAAAACAAATTTCTTATCAGTATAATAATATGTAATGTATATTGTTATGTATGCATATATGTGGTTGCCTTTCCTCCCATCCTCTAAAATGATACACATATTTGTTGTGTGAGTGTGTGCATGTGTGCCCGTGTGTGTCTGTGTGTGTTTGTGTCTGTGTGCCTGGGTGTGCCATGGCATACATGTGGAGGTCAGAGGACAGCTCTCTCCTCCGCTTTGTGGATCCCAGGTCTGCCTCAAAACAAAGCACCTTTGCCGTCTCTTATTTGCATTTCTCATAAATATGTATATGAAACACTACAGAGTAGGGAATGTTCTGGTTTACTGTCATTTATTTCTAGCCCGTAGCTCTTCAACAACCTAGGCTGGTTGATTTAGAAACCAACCATTACTTTAATTTATTTTCCTAGTAAATGACTGTGCCCTTTGAAAATCAGAACACCTTCCTTTATGCTTTAAAGTCTTTTGTTAGACTCTTCTCATAATATAAATGTTGTTTTCATAGTGTTGGGTTGAACCTGGAGCCACATACATGCCAGGCAAGAGGCCAATGAGCTGTACTCCCAGCTTAAAAACAAGAGAAGAGAGAAAATGGAAAGAAAAACTCGGATACTTCTTAGTTTTTAAAAGGCAACTTCTTGCTATGTAGCTAGCTAGCTTTGAACTCAGGTTAGCTTTGAACTCATAATTTTTCTGCCTCTGCCTCTTCAATGATGGGATTACAAGTGTGTACCACAATGCCCAGAACTGGATTGTATTGAGTTTGTGATGAAGTGTTAAAAAAAAACTGGGTTTGGGGCTGTGGCTAAGTTGGTAGGGGCCTTGTCTAGAATGCGCAGCTCCCTGGGTTCCATCCCCAGCACCATATGAACTGGATGCAGTGGTGCATGTCTATACCCCAGCACCCTGGAGGTGAGGGCAGGCAGGCAGAGTGTCAAAGTCATCTTGGTTCCATAGTGAGTCTGAGGCCAGCCTGGGCTACATGGATAGACAGAAACACAGTGAAGAAGCCATACATACGGTAAGGCCATGTTAGGGTAGCAGGTTCCAGTGAAGACACATTCGTACGGCTGAGAGTTGAACTGGGAGATCCACAATTGAATTTTTATTTGTGCCATCCCATACTGGATGGGTGTGAACTTGACAGTTACTCTTGCCTTCCCATTAGCTGGAATTATTCCTGTAAGGAGAGATAGATAGATAGATAGATAGATAGATAGATAGATAGATAGATAGATAGAT
>NW_021616660.1:0-4773 GCF_004785775.1 Grammomys surdaster
GACAAGAACTTCAAGTCTCTGAAGAAAGAAATTGAAGAAGATCTCAGAAGATGGAAAGATCTCCCATGCTCATGGATTGGCAGGATTAATATAATAAAAATGGCCATCTTGCCAAAAGCAATCTACAGATTCAATGCAATCCCCATTAAAATCCCAACTCAATTCTTCACAGAGTTAGAAAAGGAAATTCTCAAATTCATATGGAATAACAAAAAACCTAGGATAGCGAAAACTATTCTCAACAATAAAAGAACTTCGGGAGGAATCACCATCCCTGACCTCAAGCTGTACTACAGAGCAATAGTGATAAAAACTACCTGGTATTGGTACAGAGACAGGCAGGAAGATCAATGGAATAGAATTGAAGACCCAGAAATGAACCCACACTCCTATGGTCACTTGATCTTTGACAAAGGAGCTAAAACTGTCCAGTGGAAAAAGGACAGCATTTTCAACAAATGGTGCTGGTTCAACTGGAGGACAACATGTAGAAGAATGAAAATTGATCCATTCTTATCCCCTTGTACAAAGCTCAAATCTAAGTGGATAAAGGACCTCCACATAAAACCAGATACACTGAAACTAATAGAAGAGAAGGTGGGGAAAAGACTCGAATACTTGGGCACAGGGGAAAAGTTCCTGAACAGAACTCCAATGGCATATGCTCTAAGATCGAGAATTGACAAATGGGACTTCATAAAATTGCAAAGTTTCTGTAAGGCAAAGGACACTGTCAATAGGACAAAACGACAACCAACAAATTGGGAAAAGATCTTTACCAATCCTTCATCTGATAGAGGGCTAATATCCAATATATACAAAGAACTCAAGAAATTAGACTCCAGACAAACAAATTACCCTATTAAAAAATGGGGTATAGAGCTTAACAAAGAATTTTCAACGGAAGAAACTCGAATGGCCGAGAAGCATCTAAAGAAATGTTCAGCATCCTTAGTCGTCAGGGAAATGCAAATCAAAACAACCCTGAGATTCCATCTCACACCAGTCAGAATGGCTAAGATTAAAAACTCAGGTGATAGTAGATGCTGGCGAGGGTGTGGAGAAAGAGGAACACTCCTCCATTGTTGGTGGGACTGCAAGATGGTGCAACCACTTTGGAAATCAGTCTGGCGGTTCCTCAGAAAATTGGACATAGCATTACCCGAGGATCCAGCTATACCACTCCTAGGCATATACCCAGAAGGTGCTCGAACATATAATAAGGACATATGCTCAACTATGTTCATAGCAGCCTTATTTATAATAGCCAGGAGCTGGAAAGAACCCAGATGTCCTTCAACTGAGGAATGGATTCAAAAAATGTGGTATATTTACACAATGGAGTATTACTCAGCTATTAAAAACAATGAATTTGAGAGGTTCCTAGGTAAATGGATGGAACTAGAAATTATCATACTGAGTGAGGTAAGCCAATCACAAAAGAACACACATGGTATTCACTCACTGATTATTGGATATTAGCCCAGAACCTTAAAATGCCCAAGATGCAACTCACAGGCCACATGAAGTCCATAAAGAATGAAGACCAAGTGGGGGTGATTCGGTCCTTCTTAGAAGGAGCAACAAAATACTCAAGGGAGCAAATATGGAGACAAAGTGAGGGACAAAAACTGAAGGAGGGGCCGTCTGAAGACCTTTCCACCTGAGTATCCATCCCATGTGCAGTCACCAAAGGTAGATGCTGATGTGGAAGTCAGGAAGTGCATGCTGATAAGAGCCTGATATGGATGTCTCCTCAGAGGTCTTCAAGAGTCTGACATATTCAGAGGCAGATGCTCACAACTAGCCATTGAAGTGATCATGGGGTTCTCAATGGAGGAGTTAGAGTGAAGACTGAAGGAGCTGAAAGGATTTGTGGCCCCATGAGGAGAGCAACAATACCAACCAACCACAGCTCCCAGGGTCTAAACCACCAGCCTGGGAGCACTTATGGAGGGATCCAGGGCCTTAGCTGAATATATAAGAGTGGAGGGCCCTGCTGGGCACAGGTGGAAGATGAGATCCTTGACCTCATGAAGGCTGGACGCCCCAGGGGGGGTAGATAGAGGTTACATCCACAAAGAAGAAGGAGGAGGTGTGAGGGGATTGGGGGTTCCTGGGTGGGTGGTGGATGGGGTAAGGGGACAACATATGAAATGTAAATAAAACATCCAATAAAAAAATTAAAAAAAAAAAAAGTTGATGTATGACCATTCTAGGAGTATGATAGCTTTATACCAATGTAGAACAAAGGTTGTTTCTATTTAGAGAAGATGCTTAGATATTTAAGTATTTTTGCCTTATACTTATGCATTATGTCCAGAAATAAAAGCAGTGTTATGAGAATTACATATAGATGAGAACTCTGGCTTTGTATAAATTCATTCTAAATGAATCAAAAATAAATCAATATAGGAAGATGTTGTTAAATCTGTATTTAATTTGTCTTTTACCTCTTTATTTTTGAAAGAATTTGCTTAGATTTTTTATTCAGTTGCTTTGGCCTGTTTTAAACAAAAGCAGGGTATATCACCCAGGGACTCCTAAGTCTCTGTACTGAGTGAACTGACTGGACTAGATGTATCGAGATATTTTAGAATCATCACTTGTGAAGAAACACACAGGATGAAGTTGGCCTTACTCTTCCTTAGCATTTTTGGCATGTCTGCTGATAGCATATGTGTATAATACCTTTAATAGTGAGCTTTTAAACCTACTTTAGATATGTTTATTATACTTATATTTATTTCAATCTTTATGAGCCTAGCAATATGAATACCAAAATAGTCACTATACACAAGAAACCTTTTATTTTGCTCCATATACTCAAAAATTAGAAAGTCTTTCTGGCAAGATAGCTCAGTGGGTAAAGACCAACCTGAGTTAAGTTCCTGGGATTCCAGTGATGGAAGGAGAGAATCAGATTCCCACAGGATGAGGTCCTCTGCTCCCCATTCTTGTATAATGTGTATACACACACAAATAAAATTAATAAGTGTAATAAAATAGTAATTATCAAAGGCTTAGACTGACTATTTTAAGGGCAGATAAACGGGATCTCATAAATTGGAACCAGAAGGAAAACCATTCGTAATCTGCATATTAACCTAATACAAGTAGTTCATATGAATAGAATCAAATAAGTATCTTATTCCATTAAGCATCTTGCCTTTCAGACTCATCCGTCTTGTAGCTTGGGTCAGAATTCCCTTTCTGTATAAGGTAGAACAATATTCCAATGTATGGCTCTACCTTTATTGATACTAGATTCTTAGCTCCTTTTGACTGTTTTGAATAATGTTGCTATGTATCTTAGTATGTACATACCTGCCTAAACAGTTCCCTTCGAGAGACTTTTAGATCCTTTCCTGTTCTTTTAGTTTTACACTTAGGCTATAGTTATTGGAGCATGCAGTGATTGGTTGTACTTTTACTTTCTTAAGACTTGTCATATGGTTTTATACTGTAACTGTTCGTTTTTATACATGTATTAGTGTATGATGGTCTTGCTCTCAAGTCGTTGTGTCTCATCAGAGTTCTGCCTTTCATTTCCCTAGTGATTATTACTCCCACGACAAAAAAAGACATAGATATTTATTACTTTACCTCTGTGAAAAATGGATGCACCATTCGTATCTTTGTGTTCAGTGTTAAGAGAACTCCTTTCCCCTTATTGTTTGCCTTTTGTCTCTTCATCTATGAATGGCTATTTTTATTTTTTTTTAAGTTAGCACATACAGTATTAAGTTTCGTTATGATATTTAAAGAAAAGTTGCATATGCGGCTGTCCTTGCACCCTGCTCTGCTCCTCTTTTCTGTGCTCTCATTGTTCTGTTTCCCATTGCCCTTCCTCAGCTTCCTTGACATCCTACCTCTCCTGTGCTCTCCTTTCTAGTCTATAATTGTCCATTTTAATGATCTGTGATGTTTACTAGATTACAGCCTAACAAAAATAGTCTCTACAACAATTAAAATACAAATGAAAATGATTTTTTCTTTTTGCATGCAGAATAAAGATGTAATTTTAGGTCTTTAAATTTGTAATTTTTGTTTTATCTTATGAGTAAAAGGAGGTACAGGTCTGTGTGTCACCCACCGTAGGACCCCATGAACGTTTTGGCAAGGCTATCTGGGTCATCAAAGTAAAACATACACATGTTGGTGTGTAGAGAGACTGAGAATACACACGGTTACAGTTGTCCTGTGAGCAGAGTTGACTTTTCCTGTTTTGACTTGTGTATTTTCTTTGTTTCTGGATATGATTTGGAATTGGGTGAATTGATCAGATTTGTCTTAGTTGTAAGATTACTCTAGGTACTTAGGAGAAGAGGTTTCTGCCAACTAAAAGATTTCTTCTTTCGATAATACTTTGCTCTGTTATCTGTAAACAGTTACAAAGCTTTGTAGTTTCTTGCCATAGGTCAGTCTGTTTAGCATTTCGAACATCTTTTCTTTTATCAACAGTACAGTTTATAAGGAAGAGACAAAAGTTTACACAGAATTTCGTTGCTATTCTATTACTGTTGTGTCTAGTAGATTTACTGAAATCATAGATAAAATTTATAGTTGAAATTTCTGATTTATAATGGCAAACTCATTTTTATAAAGAGGACCTAACCAGTCATGTACTATAGGTCCCACTAAAACTCATTTCTATTTGGAATCATATTTTCATTTATGTATATTAATGATATTAATAAATACAAAGAACTACCACAAAAAAAAAAAAGAACATTAGGTCTTCCTTGAAGGTCTGATAGAACTCTGCACTAA
>NW_021616661.1:0-1332 GCF_004785775.1 Grammomys surdaster
AAAAAAAAAAAAAAACATGGAGGTTAGGGGACACTCATTCACTAATTTCTTTTCCTTCACACTGAACAGTAGGGCCCAGCCTGAAAGGAGATGTATGACTGACTTGAAGGCATAGTGCAGCTGAGGCAGGATTAGATCTTCGAAGTGTAAGGACCCAGAAAGAGGACCCCAACTCAAGTCCCAATCACCACGCACCCAAGGAGACATGAGAGACTGACTTGATGCAAAATAGCAAAAGGCAGGTTACTAACAAGGGCACTTGGATCAAAACTCATCCCACGCAGGGGAGAGAATTTCAATGAAGACCCCAGAAAGTTTAGAACTTTTATAGGGGGAGGCACAAGGGGGAAGAGAAAAGCAGGAAATTCTGGCGCGGTTACATATAATTGGATATTTCAAACATCAGCACTTTGCGTAAGCAAACATTTTGACAGACTGGATGGCCCACTATTTTTGACCATGAAACCTCAGACCTTCTAGGATAAACACCAGGTGGCCCATTACTCACTTGGGCATGTTTAGACTGGTCAAAATATGTCTTTGGTTGTTTCTACATTTCTGGTCACCTCGTCCCTAGAGGGGCTTGATATTTTTATTATGGCTATTCTCAGCAAGCTCAGCAAGCTGTCCTGCAGTCTTTGCCAAGTTGTTTGTGGTCTCTGCTGAGTTGTTTAAATTTTTACCCTTACAGTAAGTATGTAGGCTCAGGCTGGTAACCTGGGTTCCATTCTGTGTTTCCTTGCTGCACTATATCTACTCCTTCTGTCAGGGCAGAGTTAAAACTTGATAGATTTTTTTTCAGAGAACTATCGTGACTTTCACGAATGAGCCAGTTGTCGACACTGTGTAGCTTCCAAGTGTTAACCGTAGTCTTATATCAAAAAAACACCATTGTCTGCTGCAAATATAAGAATGTGGTTAATAATCCCATGAACAGAGATTCGGAATCTGACATGGTCTTTCCTACGAAAACAACCAAAGTTAATAATTTTACTGTGTGAATATATATAAATTAAATATAGAACACCATTTTATAACATTATTCACCACAAAGTGTGCTTTTTCTCATCAATTATTCCAATAGAGAAGGTATCCAACCGCTAATAAAAATACTCACATTTCCTGTGGTCCAGAGCTTGGAAGTTGAGGAACATTATGTCTGCATCTGTCCAGAAAGAAGTTCATATTAATTCCTTAAAATCATTTAATGAAAGCATATTTCTACAATTTAATAATCAAGCAAATAATTTCTTTTCCAGATAAGATATTATATCGAAAGTTTTCAATACAATATATTTGGAAGTTTTTCCCCTTCTCCCAATTCCTTCCTGT
>NW_021616661.1:1432-3871 GCF_004785775.1 Grammomys surdaster
CTTAAAATCATTTAATGAAAGCATATTTCTACAATTTAATAATCAAGCAAATAATTTCTTTTCCAGATAAGATATTATATCGAAAGTTTTCCATACAATATATTTGGAAGTTTTTCCCCTTCTCCCAATTCCTTCCTGTTCCTCCCCACCTCCCTACCTACCCAACAGTAAATTTTGTTTTTTTTCTCTCTCTCTGCTTTCTTTTTTTGTTTGTTTTTAATTTTGTTCTTTTATTATTTTATTTATTTACATTTCAAACATTGTTCCCCTACCTGGTTCTCCCCTCCACTAACCCAGCACTCCTTCTCCCCTCCCCCTCATCTACCTCTAAGAGGGTGCTTCCCGACCTTCCTACCACACCCATCTCACTCCTTTAAGATCTCCCTTCTCTGAATCATCAAGCCTCCACAGAACCAAGTGCATCTTCTCCCATTGAGGTCAGACATGTCAGTCCTCTGCTACATATGTAGCGGGGGCCGTGGACCAGTCCATGTATATTCCTTTGTTGGTGGTTCAGTCTCTGGGAGCACCGAGAGGTCCAAGTAGTTGATACTGTTGTTCTTCCTATGGGATTGCAATGCTTTTCAGTTCCTTCAATCCTTACACTAACTCTTCCATTAGGATCCCCTGTCTTAGTACAATGGTTGTCTGTAAGTGCCTGCATCGGTCTCAGGCAGGTGCTGGTAGAGCCCCTTACAGGATAGTCATGTTCTGTAGATATCTGTTAAATCCATTTGATTCAAAACTTCTGTTCCATTGTGTCTCACTTTAGTTTCTGTTTCAATGATCTGTCCATTGGTGAGAATGGGGTGCTGAATATTTTCGCTATTATTGTGTGCGCTTTTATGTGTACTTTATGCTTGAGTAAGGTTTCTTTTAAAAACATTTTGGGCATAGATGTTTACAATTGAGACTTAAACTGGGTGGATTTTTCCTTTAATGAATATGAAGAGTCCTTCCTTATGTCTGTTCGTTACTTTTGGTTGAATGTCTATTTTATTGGATATTACAATGGGGATGCCAGATTTTTCTTGGGATTGTTTCATGGAGAACTTTTCTCTAAACCTTTACTCTGAGTTAGTATCTGTTTTTGTCACTGTGGTGTATTTCTTCTATGCCTCAAAATTCCAGATCCTGTTTGTGTATCTATCCTGTTAGCTGTGTCTTTTCATTGGGCAATTAAATCCATTAATATGAGGCAGATTAAAGAATAATGATTGTTTTTTTCCTGTTATTTTTGTTGTTGGAGAGCAGTGTGTGTGTGTGTGTGTGTGTGTGTGTTTCTCTTCTTTAGGGTTTGTTGTTATATGATTAATTTCTTGTGTTTTCTTGGGTGAAGTTACCTTCCTTATGTTGCAGTTTTCCTCCTAGTATCCTGAGTAGGGCTGGGTTAGTAGAACAATACTGTTTAAATTTGATTTTGTCTTGGAATATTCTTGTTTGTCCATCTGTGTTGATAGAGAGTTTTGCTGAGTATAGTAGCCTGGGCTGGCATCTGTGGTCTCTTAGGGTCTGTATGACATCGATCTAAGCTCTTAGGCTTTTAGAGTTTCTGTTGAGAAGTTTGTTGTAATTATTACAGGTCTGCCTTTATGTGGTATGTAGACCTTTTCACTTACATCTTTTAATGTTCTTTCTTTCTTCTGTATATTTAGTGTTTTTATTATTATGTGGTGGTAAGAGCATATTTTCTGCTCAAATTCATTCAGTGTTCTGTAGGCTTCTTGTTTATGACATCTCTTTGTTTAGGTTAGGGAAGTATTCTTCTATGATTTTGTTGAAGATGTTTTCTGGCCCTCTGCACTGGGAACCTTCATCCTCTTCTATTCCTAATATTCTTAGGTTTGGTTTTCTTTTCCTTTTTCTTCAAAACTTCCTGGATGTTTTGGGTTAGAAACTTTTACAATTTGTATTTTCTTTGACTGATATGTTGATATCTTGTATGGTATCTTCTATGCCTAAGATTCTCTCTTCCATCCATTTTATTTTTTTGATGATGCTTATATCTATGGCTCTTGATTTCTTTCCTAGCTTTTCCATCTCCAAGGTTGCCTCTTTTGTAATTTCTTTATTGTTTCTACCTTTAATTTTAGGTCTTGAAGAGTTTTGTCCAATTCTTTCATCAGTTTGATTGTATTTTCCTTTATTTCTTTAAGGGATTTATTTGTTTTCTCTTTAAGAGCTTCTGCCGGTCTCCTTTTGTTTTCCTGTGTTTCTTTGAGTGTTATTTATATGATCCTTAAATGCCTTCATTTAAGGCATTATCATCTTCATGACATGGGATTTTAGGTAAGAATCTTGCTCTACAGGTGAGTTAGGACATCCAGGGCTTGCTGTAGTAGGAGAACTGGTTTTTGATGGTGCCAATTTATGTTGCCTTTTGTTGCTTTTGTTCCTGAATTTTCCTTTTGCTATTTATTTATCTCTGGTGTTAAGTGG
>NW_021616662.1:0-3312 GCF_004785775.1 Grammomys surdaster
GGGGTTATGGGACTATTTAGATGGTTTATCTGCTCCTGGTTTAACTTTGGTACCTGGTATCTGTCTAGGAAATTGTCCATTTCATCCAGGTTTTCCAGTTTTGTTGAGTATAGGCCTTTGTAGTAGGATATGATGATTTTTAAAAATTTCTTCAGGTTCTGTTCTTATGTCTCCCTTTTCAGCTCTGATTTTATTAATTTGGGTACTGTCTCTGTGCCCTCTGGTTAATCTGGCTAACGGTCTATCTATCTTGTTGATTTTCTCAAAGAACCAGCTCCTGGTTTTGTTGATATTTTGTATTGTTCTTTCTGTTTCTATTTGGTTGATTTCAGCCCTGAGTTTGATTATTTCCTGCCTTCTATTCCTCCTGGGTGTATTTGCTTCTTTTTGTTCTAGAGCTTTTAGTTGTGCAGTCAAGTTATTAGTGTGTGCTCTCTCCAGTTTCTTTTTGTAGGCACTTAGAGCTATGAGTTTTCCTCTTATCACTGCCTTCATGGAGTTCCACAAGTTTTGGTATGATGTGTCCTCATTTTCATTGAACTCTAAAACGTCTTTTATTTCTTTCTTTATTTCTTCCTTGACCAAGTCATCATTGAGTAGAGAGGTGTTCAGTTTCCATGTGCACGTGGGTTTTCCATTGGTTTTGTCATTATTAAAGACCAGTCTTAGTCCGTGGTGATCTGATAAGATGCAAGGGATTATTTCAATCTTTTTGTATCTGTAGAGGCTTGTTTTGTGACCAATTATATGGTCTATTTTGGAGAAGGTACCATGAGGTACTGAGAAAAAGGTATATTCTTTTGTTTTAGGATGAAATGTTCTATAGATGTCTGTTAAGTCCATTTGGTTCATAACTTCTGTTAATGTCAAAGTGTCTCGGTTTAGTTTCTGTTTCCATAACCTGTCCATTGCTGAGAGTGAGGTGTTGAAATCCCCCACTATTATTGTGTGAGGTGTAATGTGTGTTTTGAGCTTTAGTAAAGTTTCTTTTATGTATGTAGGTGCCCTTGCATTTGGAGCATAGATGTTCAGAATTGAGAGTTCTCCTTGGTAGATTTTTCCTTTGATGAGTATGAAGTGTCCTTCCTTATATTTTTTGATTTCTTTTGGTTGAAAGTAGATTTTATTTGATATTAGAATGGCTACTCCAGCTTGTTTCTTGGGACCATTGGCTTGGAAAATTGTTTTCCACCCTTTTATTCTGAGGTAGTATCTGTCTTTGTCACTGAGGTGCGTTTCTTGTATGCAGCAAAATTCTGGGTCCTGTTTGTGTATCCAGTCTGATAGTCTGTGTCTTTTTATTGGGGAATTGAGTCCATTGATGTTAAGAGATATTAAGGAAAAATGATTGTGGCTTCCTGCTACTTTGTTATTAGAGATAGAATTATGTTTGTAGTTCCCTTCCTCCCCTGCCTGGTCCTTTGGGCTGGAGCAGACACAGAGTCAGTCTGCTCCTGTCCTGTGGAGAAACTGAATCCTGAGTCATCGAGGAGCCACTGCACTCAGAGCAGCTGAAACTGAATCCTGAGTCATCGGGGACCCACTGCACTCAGAGCAGCTGGAGCCACTGCACTCAGAGCAGCTGACACAGAGTTGGTCTGCTCCTGTCCTGTGGAGAAACTGAATCCTGAGTCATTGAGGAGTCACTGCACTTGGAGCAGCTGAAACTGAATCCTGAGTCGTCGAGGACCCACTGCACTCAGAGCAGCCGAGGAGCCACTGCACTCAGACCAGAAGGATTTCCAGATCCAAGAGGTGGCCTGAGTCCCAGGAGTTCTTCCACCCAGGAGATTAGGAGCATAAGACCACAGAGACCTCTGGACTCCGAGGAGCTCTGCAATAAGCAAGATAACTGGAAATACAGACTCCAGTCTTACACAGTGAGGGCAGGTAACACTAGAGTTAACCAGATGGCGAAAGGCAAGCACAAGAACATAAGCAACAGAAACCAAAGTTTCTTGGAATCATCAGTGCCCAGTTCTCCCAATATAGCAAGCCCTGAACACCCCATCACACCTGAAAAGCAGGATTCAGAATTAAAATCACTTCTCATGATGATGATAGAGGATTATAAGAAGGAATTAAGTAACTCCCTTAAAGAAATACAGGAGAGTACAAGTAAACGGATAGAAGCCCTTAAAGAGGAATCACAGAAATCCTTTAAAGAAATGCAAGAAAACACAAAGAAGGAATTAAACAAAAACATTCAGGATCTGAAAATGGAAATAGAAACAATAAAGAAAGCTCAAAGGGAGATAGAAAACCTAAGAAAGCGATCAGGAGTCATAGACACAAGCATCACCAACCGAATACAAGAGATAGAAGAGAGAATCTCAAATGCAGAAGATACGGTGGAAAATATTGACACAGTTGTCAAAGAAAATGCAAAACGCAAAAATCTCCTAACTCAAAACATCCAGGAAATCCAGGACACAATGAGAAGACCAAACCTAAAGATAATAGGTATAGATGAGAATGAAGATTCCCAACTTAAAGGGCCAGTAAATATCTTCAACAAAATTATTGAGGAAAACTTCCCTAATCTAAAGAACAAAATGCCCATAAACATACAAGAAGCCTACAGAACACCAAATAGACTAGACCAGAAAAGAAATACCTCCCGTCACATAATAATCAAAACATCACATGCACAAAACAAAGAAACAATACTAAAAGCAGTAAGGGAAAAAGGTCAAGTAACATATAAAGGCAGACCTATAAGAATTACACCAGACTTCTCACCAGAGACTATAAAAGCCAGAAGAGCCTGGACTGACATCATACAGACCCTAAGAGAACACAATTGCCAGCCCAGACTACTATACCCACCAAAACTCTCAATCACTATAGATGGTGAAACCAAGATATTCCATGACAAAATCAAATTTGCACAATATCTTCCCACAAACCCAGCACTTCAAAGGATAATTGATGGAAAACGCCAACACAAGGAGGGAAACTACAACCTAGAAAAAGCAAGGAAGTAACCTCCCAACAACCCCAAAAGAAGATAGCTATACAAACATAATTCTTTTTTTTTCTTATTTTTATTGGACTTTTATTTACATTTCCTATGTTGTCCCCTTAGCCCATCCCCCACCCACCCCGGAACCCCCAATCCCCTCACCCCTCCTCCTTCTTCTCTGTGGATGTAACCTCTATCTAACCCCCCCCCCACTCCCACCTCCCCACCCTCAAAGTTCCCACCCCCTGGGGCATCCAGGCTTCATGAGGTCAAGGTTCTCTTCTTCCACCTACGCCCAGCAGGGCCCTCCACTTTTACATATTCAGCAGAAGCCCTGGATCCCCCCC